>NW_003852629.1:475475-476517 GCF_000181295.1 Otolemur garnettii
TAGTTATTCCCAGGTTTTCCTAAATATGCATTGTAATCTCAGTCCAACTTTTGCAGACTTCTGGGAAGACCATGGGATAGCCAAATCAACTTTGACAAAAGGAATAATGTTAAAAGATTTACTAGTTTAACTAATACTGATTTCCAGATTATTATAAAGCAACTATAGTCATTTTGGTATTGGCACAGACAGACATAGATCAGTGGAACAGAGTAAGTTCAGAAGTAGATGCATTCATGTAAGGTCAGTTAATTTTTTGGCAGTACTAATTCAGTTGAGGAAGGGTAATCTTTTAGCTATGTATAAAGTATGAACCTCACCCTTACTTTGTGCTAGTACTATCTATAAAAATTAGCTGGGAGTGTATCATAGACCTAAATGTAAGTGCTAAAACTATTTAAAAATTCTAAATGAAAAAATGAATCCATAGTGTTCCTGGTTTCGGCAAACATTTCTGAAATGGAATAGGAAAAAAGCAGGAGTTATATAAGGAAAAAATAAATTACACCTTAACATAATTTAAAACTTTAGTTATTCTAAAGGCAATTACACTGTTGTACATGGTGACTATAGTAATGATAATATATTGTATTCTTGAAAAATGCTAATAGAGTATACATTAAGTATTTCAAACCCAAAGTGATAACTATATGAGATAATGTATATGTTAATTAGCTAGATTTGACTATTCCAAAATTATACATACTTCAAAAATTCCTGTTGTACATGTTAAACACAATTTATCTTTTAAGTAAATAATTTTTTTTTTTTTTAAGAGACAGAGTCTCATTTTGTCGCCCTCGGTAGCTGTGACATCACTGACCTACAGGTGCCAGTAAATAAATAAATAAATTTGAAGGGGGAAAAAAGACAGTTAAAAAAAATAGCAGTGGCTTTATCCCTATAGTCCCATCATTTTCGGAGGCAAAGGTAAGAGGATCACTTGGTCAGGAGTTCCAGACCAGCTTGGGCATCATAGCAAGACTCCCATCTTTACAAAAAATAAAAATCAAAAAGTAACGAGACATGGCGGCTTGTGCCT
>NW_003852629.1:476727-479307 GCF_000181295.1 Otolemur garnettii
GGTGCTGGCCCTATATACTGAGGGTGTGGGTTCAAACCCAGCCCTGGCCAAACTGCAATAAAAAAAATAGCCGGGCATTGTGGTGGGTCCCAGCTACTTAGGAGGCTGAGGCAAGAGAATTGCCTAAGCCCAGGAGTTGGAGGTTGCTGTGAGCTGTGACGCCATAGCACTCTACTGAGGGTGATAAAGTGTCTCTTAAAAAAAAAAAAAATTATAGGTAAGCTGGGAGAATTGCAAAACATATATCTCACAAAAGATTTGTATCTAGAATATATACAGTAATTCTTACAGTTCATAATAAGAAGGCAATCCAGTTTTTTTAAATGATTAAAAGATTGAAGCTGGCACTTAACTACATAAGATATATGGCTGGCCAGAATGTAAAAATAATACAACTAAGAAATTCAGTCATTTCTTCAGAAATTAAACTTACATCTGCCATGCTCCTTACCAGAGGCAATCTGTAGCCTTCTGATTTCAAGATTATTCTTTTTAAGCACCAAAGGAGGCAAGAAAAGCTTTTCTTGCCTTTCTCTGCTGCACCCCTTTCAATGAAACAATGTATTGTGTAAATTTTGGCATCAGCTGAAAGGCTGCAATGCACTGATGGACCTAAAACACCACATCTACCCTCCAAGGCCTCTACTGGTAGCTGTTTTACTCCTATATATTTACCTAACATAAACAAATATGTTTTCATGCACCTTCAGAAAGAATTGTTCACAAATAATTTGTAGCAGCTTTTATAATAGCCCAAACTAGAAACAACCCAAATGCCCATTAACAAGTCAATGGGTAATGAAATTGTGATTTAACTTTACAATGAAATACAACTAAGCAGAGGAGGGGAAAGAATGGGGGGAGAGAGGGTAATTGGTGGGGTCATACCTACAGTGCATCTTACAAGGGTACATGTGATATTTACTAAATGTAGAATATAAATGTCTTAACACAGTAACTAAGAAAATGCTGTGAAGACTATGTTAACCATTTTGATGAAAGTATTTCAAACTGTATACAAAACAGCACATTGTACCCCATGATTGCATTAATGTACATAGCTATGATTTAATTTTAAAAAAAGAAAGAGGGATATTATCTTATGCTACGTATAACCGAATTGTCATTATAGCGATTTAATGTTGATTGTATTATCTAACATTTAAAATCGTATTAAATTTACTCATTTTTCTCAAAAACAACAAAAAAAAGAAACGAAATACAACCAAGCAATAAAAAGGGATAGATCATTGATACATGGAACAAAGGGAATGATTCTAAAAATATAGTGAGTGAAAAAACCTAGACCAAAACCTATGTTATTGCATTTACATAAAATCCTGGAAGAGGCAGACTAATACTTAGTGACAGAGGCAGATCATTTGCTGGCTAGGATACAGGTGAAATCAGGGATAGATTACCATGAGGTATGCAGAAACTTTTAGGGGACTAATTACTTTTCAGGTATATGTATGTCGAAATGAACCAAATTTTATATTTAATTACAGTTTCTTTTATTTCAGTTATACCTCAGTAAAGCTATCAAAAAGTATAATATGGCAAATAACATCATGCCATATAGACTTGATTTTACTTGTTTTTTAGATTTGATTTTAGATTATTATTTTTATAGAAATTGAGGTTTGCTATTAAGAGAAAATATTTGTGACATCTGCATTATGAAAGGCCAACTATTGATTACTTCTTTGAAGAAGTATCTGTTACCACAGCATTCACTCAAGGCCTTCCTTGGATATTCTTTCTTGATTTAAATCATCTCATTAAACTTTTTTCAGGTTGAAGCTATTGGAGGGAAGCTTTAATCTCTCAACCAAAGAAGTACTCATTCTATTATTCAGTATATGAAATAGTAAGAGATTATTTGGAGAATAAAAAGAATTTCCATATTTTTTTAATTTGTACATTAATGCAATTATGGGGTACAATGTACTGGTTTTATATACAATTTGAAATGCTTTCATCAGACTGGTTAACATAGCCTTTACTGCATTTTCTTAGTTATTGTATTAAGACATTTATATTATTCTACACTTAGTAGATTTAACACGTACCCTTGTAAAATGTACCATAGATGTGGTCCCACCACTTACCCTCCCTCCAACTATCCTCTCCCCTCCCCTCCCCTCCCCCTCCTCTTTACCCTTCATCTTGGGCTGTAGTTGGGTTATAGCTTTCATATGGAAGCGTGGGTGCTTATAAATTGGTTTCATGGTAGGGCTGAGTACATTGGATACTTTTTCTTCCATTCTTGAGATATTTTGCTAAGTAGGATATACTATAGCTCCATCCATATAAACATAAAAGGCTGCATAATATTCCATGGTGTAAATAAACGACAATTTATTAATCCATTCATAGGTCCGTAGGCACTTGGGCTTCTTCCATGACTTAAGAATTATGAATTGGGCTGCAGTAAACATTCTGGTACAAATATCTTTATCATAAAGTGATTTTTGGTCTTCTGGATATATACCTAGTAGAGGAATTGCAGGATCAAATGGCAGGTCTATTTTTGGATCCCTAAGTGTTCTCCAAACATCTTTCCAAAAGGAATGTGTA
>NW_003852629.1:480185-481092 GCF_000181295.1 Otolemur garnettii
GCCGTAAGCATGGTATGTTTTTCCATTTGTTAACATCTTCAGCTATTTCTTTCCTCAGAGTTTCATAATTCTCTTTATAGAGATCTTTTACGTCCTTTGTTAGGTAAACTCTCAAATATTTCATCTTCTTTGGCACTACTTTAAAAGGAATAGAGTCCTTGACTGTTTTCTCAGCTTGACTACTGTTGGTATATATAAAAGCTACAGGTTTGTGAGTATTGCTTTTGTAACCTGAGATTCTGCTGTATTCCTTGATCACTCCTAGGAGTTTTGTAGTTGAATTCCTGGGGTTTTCCAGATATACAATCATATCATCTGTGAAGAGTGAAAGTTTGATCTTCTCTGACCCTATATGGATACACTTGATTGCCTTTTCTTGCCTGATTGCAATGGTTCAGACTTCCGTTACAATGTTAAAAAGCAGTGGTGACAATAGGCAACCTTGCCTGTTTCCTGATCTGATCGGAAATGATTTCAGTTTAACTTCATTTGATACAATACTAGCTGTGGGTTTGCTGTAGATGGCCTCTATCAGCTTAAGAAATGTCCCTTCTGTACCTTTTTTCTTAAGTGTGCTAATCATAAACAGATGGTGGATGTTATCCAAACCTTTTTCTGCATTGATTGAGAGAATCATATGGTCTTTGTTTTTTATTTTGTTTATGTGATGTATTATATTTATATAAATGTATATTGAACCGTCCTTGAGACCCTGGGATAAAACCAACTTGGTCATGGTGTAAAATTTGTTTGATATATTGCTAGATTCTGTTTACTAGATGTTTTGTTGTTGTTGAAACAGAGTCCCGCCCAATGCCCCTGAGCAGAGTGCAGTGGCTCGGTAGCTCACTGCAACCTCAGACTCCCGGCTTGTAGGCTTCCCGCTGCCTCAGCCTCCTAGGCACTC
>NW_003852629.1:482107-483375 GCF_000181295.1 Otolemur garnettii
TTTTTTCATTCTTGAGATACCTTACGAAGAAGAATATGTTCCAGCTCCATCCAGGTAAACATAAAAGATATGAAGTCTCCATCCCTTTTTTATGCCTGCATAGTATCATGGTGTACATATACCACAATTAATTAATCCATTCATGGGTCTGTGGGCACTTGAGCTGTTTCCATGTCTTGGCTATTATAAATTGGACTGCAGTAAACAGTCTGGTGCAAATGTCTGTGTTGTAAAATAATTTTTGATCATCTGGATATATACCTAGTAGAAGAATTGCAGAATCGAATGGTAGGTCTACCTTTAGTTTCTTGAGTATTCTCCAGACTTCTTTCCAAAGAGGTTGTATTAGCTTGCATTCCCTTCTCTCCACATCCACGCCAACATCTGTCATTTTGGGATTTTGTGATTTGGGCTAATCTTACTGGAGTTAGATGATATCTCAAAGTGGTTTTGATTTTCATTTCTCTGATAGTTAAGGTTGATGAACATTTTTTTCATGTGTTTGTAGGCCCTGCACCTATCATCATCAGAGAAGATTCTGTTCAAGTCTCTTGCCCACATAGAAATAGAGTTATTCTTTTCTTATTGATTAGTTTGAGTTCTCTGTAGATTAGAGTTATCAGACTTTTGTCAGAAGCATAACCTGCAAAAATCTTCTCCCATTCTGAAGATTGTCTGTTTGCTTTACTTACTGTTCTCTTGGCTGTGCAAAAGCTTTTTTGTTTGATCAGATCCTAGTAATGTATTTTTGGTGTTGCTTCAATTGCCCAGGAGGTCCTCCTCATAAAATATGAAATTAGAGATTTTAATTTTCTGTTTCTGGTTAGGCTAGCCAAGGGTTTATCAATTTTGTTAAACTTTTCAGAAAACCAACTTTTTAATTCATTGATCTTTTGCATAATTCTTTTGCTTTCAGTTTCATTTAATTCTACTCTAATTTTGGTTATTTCTTTTCTTTCTTGCTATGTTTGGGGTTGGAGTGTTCTTCCTTTTCCAGTTGCTTGAGATGTCCCATTAAGTTGTTGACTTCCTTTCTTTCTGTTCTCTTAAGGAAGGCTTTCAGTGCTATAAATTTCTCTCTTAGGACTGCCTTTGCAGTATCCCAGGGGTTCTGTTTATTATTCTGTTCTAAAAACTTGGTAATTTCCCTCTTCATCTCATCTTTGACCCAGCTATCTTTCAGCATAAAGTTATTTAGTTTCCCTGTCTTTGTATGAGTATGCAGATTACTGTTATTGGTGAGTTCCAACTTTTATTCCGTGATGATC
>NW_003852629.1:483783-491239 GCF_000181295.1 Otolemur garnettii
ATCCTTGTCTTTCCTTACTTTTGTTGGTTTAAAGCCTAATATATCTGCAAATAAAATTGCAACTCCTGCTTTTTTCTGTTTTCCGTTGGCTTGGATTATAGTTGTCCATCCCTTCACCCTGAGTCTGTGTTTATCCTTTAAGATAAGATGAGATTTGTGTGAGCAGCAGATATCTGGCCTGAGTTTTTGTATCCAGTCAGCCAATCTGTGTCTCTTTAGTGGACAGTTTAAGCCATTCACATTAATTGAGAGTATTGATAAGCCTCATTGTATTTTGGATGTCAGGTTTTTCAAAGGACCAATGGGCATTTTTAATCCTTTCATCACTGTGGAAGTTGGATTTTGATCAATAATTTGTGAATGAGTTTACTTTGGTGGTGAAGCATTGTGGTGGTTATTATGGAGGATGGGTCTGAGAATATCTTACAGAGCTGGTTTAGTTATGGCAAATTTCTTTGAAATGTGAATGTCATTAAAGTATATGACTTCTCCATCATAAACAAAACTCAGTTTAGCTGGATACAGGATCCTGGGCTCAAAGTTGTTTTGTTTTAGGAGATTGAAGGTTGATGACCATCCTCTTCTGACTTGAAAAGTTTCAGCAGAAAGATCTGCAGTCATTCTAATATTCTTCACCTTGTAGGTTATGATTTTCTTATGTCTGGCTGCTTTCAGGATTTTCTCTTTCATATTAACTTTGGCAAAGTTAATTACAATGTATCTAGGGGATGCTTTATTTGGATTGAGTTGTATTGGGGTTCTGAAACTGTCTGCTATCTGAATTTCAGTATCTTTTGCCATGCTTGGGAAATTCCCAATTATCTCTCAGAGGAGAGCATCTGTTCCTTTCAGATCATTCTCATCACCTTCAGGAATTCCAATAAGGCAAATGTCTGCTTTTTTGGAGTGGTCCCACAACTCTCTCAGGGAATTACCTGTCTTTGCTCTCCATTTCTCTTCATCTTTGAGCATTTGGGAGCTTTCAAAAGCTTTGTCTTCAGTGTCTGAGTCCTTTCTTCTGCCTGCTCCATCCTATTACTGAGGGATTCTACTGTATTTCTCAGGTCTTTGAGGGATGCAAATTCTTGCCTCAGTTTGTCAAAATCTTTGGTGATTTTGTCTTTGAATTATTGAGCCAACTTGTGAATTACTCCTTGAACTTCTAATTCCAATTTTACTTCAATTCTGTTAATCTTATTTGCCATCCAAATTCTGAACTCAATTTCTGACATCTCAGCCATTTGTTTATGAATAGGATCTTCTGTTGTATCTCCTTTGTCGTACCTTGGAGGAGTTGATCTACTCTGGTTATTCATGTTACCCCAGTTTTTCTGCTGATTCTGCCCCATGGTTATTTTCCATTTGTTTAGAGAGGCTGGTAAAATGGAATTAAATTGAGGACTCCTGGAGATGGAATGAATCAGCCCTTTACCAGAGTGCTGGGACTGGTGATGGCGGCTTTCCCCCTATGGCTTTACCAAGGTCCAGTTCAGTACTACAGCCTGAGACTCTCGGGACCCACTTAATTGATGGGGCTAGGTGGGTCTGTCTTGTATTTAGCTGGACTCTGACCAGTCCTAGTGGATCAGTGACTTTGGGTTGAAGTCTCAGCTGTGGAGGAATACAAGCAATTAAGATACCCTGCACCCCGCTGGCAATAACTGGGAGAGGAGATACCCTCCCTCCCTCTACAACACAACCATGTATAAGAGTCCCCAGGTGATCGGCCTAGATCAAGAGTTCCAAACCAGTCGTCCTGGTCAGCACAAACACAGATCAAGTGAGAGAGTTCAAAAGGCCTCCAGCAGTTGGACAGCCGAGGTCTACTGGCAGCTCACATGTGACTTGCTCTAGTGGTCTGTGAAGTCATAAAGGCCCACCTAGCAATAGTATTATTCCAGGGGGTCTAGTGCCTCTTTCCCACTTTGCATTACCATCATCCCCAGTCACTGGTTACCCCACAGGGCTGTAGCCCAGCTCTCTCTAATACTCAAGTACACTAGGGATTTGCACCTAAGTCAAAGAGGGGGCAGTGCTTTCCTGACCAGGCCATCTCACTGTGCAACCTGCAGGCAGGACTAGTTCAAGCCTGATTCCCTCTGGTGATCATTGGAAACTGGGGAGTGTTCCACCTGCATCTGTACCCAGCTGGGGTTACTGTGGTTCTCTTGCCCAGAGACCACGCATCTACCTTGGCCACACTCCACCTCTGGAACCCCTGAAGGTCAGATCAGGTTCCTTTCTGTGTTCCACAGAATTGGGGAGGTGTCTTTTCCAAATTTGACCCCAGTGCGAGGGACCATGGAGCCGCCTGCACTTTCACGGGTGGCACTGCCAGTCTAGGGTACTGCTGTGCACAGGTCCCAGGAACTGGGTGGGGAGCCAGAGGGCAGAGCCACCAGCCACTGGCATTGGGGCACAAGGGCTGGGCAGGGAGCCAGAGAGCAGTGCCACCAGGTCCCTGGTGTTCTGTGGCATGGGTCCCACTGTGCTCTTTCCAACATGGGGCAAGTCTCTCTCCACTTGTGACTCCCCGCCTCTATTAAAGTTACAGTTTCAGCGCAACTGTCCCTACAGCTCATGAGATGCCCCACTGTAGCAAAAATCTGCCAGACACTCCAGATTCTGCAAGGGGTAGTCTCCCAGACCTCCAGGAGAGGTAGGAAGGGTGGATTGGGAGTTCAGGAAGGTAGAGTGAATATTAGTTCAACTTTTGGCCAAGGCAAGAGGCTGCGAGGGTTTGTAGCAGTATCTCTCCCCTTTGGTGAAACAAAAGGTACTCTGTTCTATACTCGCCTCAAGCTACTCTCATGAAGTCGGGGAGGGGAAGGATTTCTGCCCTCTTTGGGATGGGTTTTGTACCTGAAATTTGTTTCCTTGGAGTCCCAGCTTGCCTCAGCAGGGTTGATGCAAACTTATCAATCCTCTCTCTCAGCTCAGCTCCCAGTCTTCTACTTTATTGGGTTGGTTCTGGCCATTATTTCTCCTCTGGATGGGAGCCTCTGCTGAAAGCTGGCTTCAGTCAGCCATCTTGCCTCACCTCCTGAATTTTCATACTTTTAATAGTTTTTTCCCCTTGTGTCTGAAACATTAGTGGCAGCTTGCTGGTGGCTTAAATGTGGTTACTTACTATGAGGAGCTCATAGTTCAAATGTGAGAAGGAAAAATAAGAGATGTTTCTAATGATTATAATAATAAATCAGTGGACCTTATAATGAAGAATATAAGAATAGTGAAAAATAAAAGAGGTAATTATTATTGGATAAGGTGAATTGAGGTAGACATTAAAATAGGGAATAAGCAATTTTTGAATTAGATGCATTAAGTAGGTAGGGAACCAGTGAAGAGATTTGAGAAGGGCAATGGCCTAATTGGAGTAACAGATGACATAATTTTTTCTTACTACAGCATTTTAAATTGGTTACATAAGAAAAGGAGTCAGAGTTTAAAAAGATGAAAATTTTTAGTATTAGTAAAAAGATGATAATACAAACCACAAACAAAAAGGGGATATAAATTAAAACAATGGTTTTAGGAAGGAAAAGTATGTAAGTAATGTGAGCAACTTAAATGGGACTCAACAGGAGAAAGTAGGCAAACACAACAATGTGATTTTATGCCCAGGAAACGGAGGTATTTTATTTTAGTTACATTTTGAAAATAATGTCCAAATTATAGATGGAATATATAAAATTCTATTTATCTTTGGAGTTCTATGCTCAAGAATAGGAAACACCTTTTAAGGAAGACATTTCCAATCTGGAGAAATACACCCAGAATCATGGTGAATATAAAAATGCTCAAAGTTAACAAATAAAAAAATAAATCAAGAATTTTCTTTAAACACAATTTAAGATTTGATAGTAGTTTTGGACTAGTAGTCATAGATGTAATAGCAAATATAGTTCAAGAGGCTAGTCTTGAACTGTCACAGATAGCAGAACCAGAATAAAGGACTATTGGATACTGTCATAAGGATGTTTTAAACTCAGTATTAGGAAAGCACTTTAAAAGTTGTCCTAATAAGGCTGGGCACAGTGGCTCATGCCTATAATTCTAGCACTGTGGGAGGCCAAGGCAGGTGGATCACCTGAGTGTAGGAGTTCGAGACCAACCTGAGCAAGAAGGAGACCCTGTCTCTAAAAATAGCCAGGTGTTGTGGCAGGCGCCTGTAGTCCCAACTATTCGGGAGGCTGAGGCAAGAGGATTGCTTGAGCCTAAGAATTTGAGGTTGCTGTGAGCTAAGATACAGCAGCACTCTACCATGGGTGGCAAAGTGAGACTCTGTCTCAAAAAAAAAAAAAAGTTATCCTAATAAAGAAAAAGTAAAGTAGATAGGAAATATTATATTGCTGGACTTCCTTATTTGTAGTCTTTTCTTATCCTAAATGATACTATTAATGCTTTTGCAGCATATCATGTAGTCAATATTGGAAAGAAAAACAGAAAAGGGAAGAGAGAAAGGTGGAACCGGGGAGGAGGAGAAGGAAAAGGAAGAGGGTTAGAAGAAGTAAAACACCACCAAAACCAAAAAATGGTTAAGGAAATGACTGTGTGTCTACTAAGTTAAGTGAAAACTCCTGGCTTTGCCCTAATTCCTCAGTAACTTCCCACACAGTTAAAATTGAACAGCACAAATTTTGCTGAACTTAGTAAGTTTGTTTTCTCATTGCTATATACATTATTAGTCCACCCTACCATCCATGGCTTATCGGTCATTAATCTCTTTACTTTCTCTCTTCCATTAATGTGTGTTTTCTATACATCTGCTATAGTTTTTTTCTTTCAAATGTCATATGCTTTCTTTGCTGAGGCATTTTTGAAAGCAGTTTTTGCTAAGTATAATACATTTTCAAATACGATGTCTCAAGTTTTTATATTTGACTTTATGGTTTTTTAATTTTTATTTATGGTAAGAAATACATTTTATACCATGACCTAGTACATAAATTGTGTATAGACCTACAAATATAATAAAATGTTCATGAATTATATGTGTATATAAAACAAAAATTTTATGAAACACTGGCTGATACACTCTCTCTATTTTTTTAATTCTGGTTATGACCTATTAAAGTGATTTTTAAGTCACTGCATCATGACAGTTTGAAAAATGATCTCCTGGAAAAACTTTGGCACTGTACCCAGAAAAATATATAAAGCGTTTATCATAACATTCTTTGTAACAATAAGAAGTTATAAATAACTTTGTCCAACGTAGAATTAAAAATAAGTTCTAATGCATTTATACAGTAGAATATAATGCAGCAGTAAAATGTTAAGAAACTATTTCTATGTGTATCGTCTGAAGAAATTTGAAAAATGTAATGTTGCAAATTAGCGTAGGACAGTGGCTACATCTGAATTCTTCAAAACATTCCAAAGAAATACTCTCTATTTATGGTCACAAACATGAAGTATAAATATGAACGTAGGAACACAAGATTCAGGTGGTAGTTACCTTTGGAGTAAGAGGTAGGAGAATGGGATCAGGGACTCATGCAGGGCACACAGGAGGCTATTCAGCTATTACTGATTTTACTTCTTAAAAGGAAAGAAACACAAAATCTGTCAATATGTCAAGGATAGCTGGAAGTCATGGACATTATATTACTCTACATCCTTTCCTGTGTATAAATGTTATATGATTACAGTAAGTATAAATCAATAAGAAGTAATACATCTTATATAATTGTGAAGTTTTTTATCTTTTACAATAAAACACACTTGAAAGAGACTGCTACTTTTTTCTCCCTACCTCATGAATATAATCCAGTATGTTGAAAATGAATATCACTGGTTTCATCCAATATTTCTGATTTAGACTCCTCTCTGCCTTCATCCCTCCCTCCTACCCCTCTACTGCTTCCCCCCTTTTTATTACAGGTTTGCTTTAAGAAGAAACTGGGAGTTAAACTGATGGGGCAATGATCTCATGTTTCTTTAGCACTTTGGATTTTGCTAAACAATTACCTGTAGCTTCTGAGTGCTATATTTTAATCACATTCATAAAACTCAGTCTGGCTAGCAGATGAGGAAATAGTGTAGTCCTGCTATTTCAAATTGTTACTTTAAGCAAAATGATTTTCTGCTGTGGAAACTCACTGTACTAAAAAATAGGGTATTGGACTGAAGGTTCCTTTTAGGTTGCTGCTAGTTACTAGCATTCTGGGACTTTTAAGTCAGATTTGAAACTACACAGTGCATTCTAAACACTTTGACCATCATAATACCCAGAATAATGTAGTTAATCACTGTCTGTTAAAAATTAGTTGAAAGAGTTATTAGTACAAGTTTGACTATCATGATGCACCTTCCACAGATGCCTCTGTTTGTACCATTTTAGTTAATAACATGACTCTTTCTTTCCCATATTTAGTGATTTAGAATCTAGAAGAGAAGTAAAAAAAGAAGAAGGCGAAGCTTTTGCACGAGAACATGGACTTATCTTCATGGAAACTTCTGCTAAGACTGCTTCCAATGTAGAAGAGGTAAACAGGAGACCCTTTTAATTGTTTGCTTTCTTTTTATTTAATAGACATATTGAAATACCTTCACATTTATTAATTGGTATTTCTTTCATAAGTTTTTATTTTCTGATAGCCTTTTTTTGTTTTGTTTTTGAGACAGAGTCTCACTTTGTTGCCCTCAGGAGAGAGCCGTGGCATCAACCTCAAACTCTTAGGCTCAAGCAATTCTCTTGCTTCAGCCTCCCAAGTAGCTGGGACTATATACACTACAAACCCCGGCTATTTTTTTTAGAGACAAGGTCTTGCTCTTGCTCAGGCTGGTCTCAAACTCTGAGCTCAGACAATCCACTTACCTCGGCCTCCCATAGAGTTAGGATTACAGGCGTGAGCCACCATATGGGGCCCTCTCTTATGTAGCCTTTGAATATCATAAAGTAGGAAAATTTCTTCTCTTTGAAATGCCCTATAATATTCATCTTCTGTCAGACTCTTAAATTATATTCTTAACTGTCTCTTGAAGCCTGCTCACTTTAACACATCTTTGGACATATTTTCCCCAAAAACTTTTTTGTGTTGCATAGAAGGGGAAAAAAGAACCCTAAGGAAATTTAGAAATGTAGATTTCAAATAAATGTAGCTATTTATATTCACTTCTGCTTAAATAGGGAAGGTACTGTATTATTGCTAAGTAACATTATACAAAATATAAACATCCTGCTATCTTCAATAGATGAAATTTGTAGTTTCTCAGTTATTTCCATTGATCAACTTGAACTGTTGAAAGTTTTTTGAACATAGTATATTCTTTTATGCAATATATGTTTAGATACGGTGTTTATATACAATAAGTAAATGATTGAACAGTTTATCCTCTCTAAGATAAACGAATTGTTGTACTATTAATTTTTTAAGCTAGGAAATGAGACTAAGAAAAAAAGTAGTTTACCCAAAGTAATACTTAGTTCCCACATTCTAAGTCCAGCTCT
>NW_003852629.1:491998-517046 GCF_000181295.1 Otolemur garnettii
ACTACAGGCGCCTACCACAATGCCCAGTTATTTGTTGTTGTTTTCATTGTTGTTTAGCAGACCCTGGGCCAGGTTTGTATCTGCCAACCCCGGTGCATGTGGCTAGTGCCCTAATCACTGAGCTACAGGCACTGAGCCTACTTTTCATTTTTAAGTATGTTCCTAATTGTTTGCTGAGGCATTTTTATGATGGCTGCTGTAAAATCTTTGTCAGATAATCTTAACATCTCTGTGAGATGTTAGCACTGTTAGCATTATCTTTTTTTTTTCATTCAATTTAAGATCTTCCTGGTTCTAGGTATGATAAGTAATTTTCTATTGAAGTCTGGGCATTCTGGATACTGTGTTATGACTCTCTAGATCTGCCACAGGTGACAGAGTAAGACTCTGTCTCAAAAAAAAAAAGGAAAAAGAAAAATAGTTTTAGCAAACAAATAGAAAGTTTCAGCAGAAGAAATAAAAGATGAAAAGAACCAAATTCGGTGGATGGTCTTAACAGCAGAATGGAGGAGATAGAGAAAAAAAATGGTGAACTGGATGATAGAACAATAGAAACTACCAAGTATGACCTCCAGAGGGGAAAAAATAGACCAGAAGAAACAAATGAGCAATGTCTCAGGAACCTTTGGGACTACATGACAAAAACTGTCATGTGTGTCATAAATCCTGTGACGTGAGGAGAAAGAGGTGGCTGTAAAAAAACTGGAAACTTTCCAAATATGGCAAAGGACATAAATATGCAGATTTGAGAGGTTAAGCCAACCACAAACAGAATAAACCCATTCAAATCAACAAGATATATATAGTTGACTCTATATAGTCAAATCTCTGAGACTGAAAGACAAAGGAACATCTTCAAAGCAGTAAGAAACAACACCCCACCTATAGAGGAAAACTAATAGCAGCAGATTTCTCATCAGAAACCACGGAGTCCAGAGGAAATGACAGAAGATTTTTCAAGAGCTGAAACTAAAGAACGTCAGCCCAAAATCCTGTCAAGGAAAATTGAGTTTCTGCATTTTGCTTGATTTTGTACAATGACAGCATTAGTAGACTATAATAAATCTGCTAGTCAAAAAGTTATGCAAGAAATACATTTTTTTTTAAAAAATCAATTTTTTGGGCGGCGCCTATGGCTCAAGGGGTAGGGCACTGGTACCATATACCAGAAGTGGTGGGTTCAAACCCAGCCCCTGCCAAAAACTGCAAAAAAAAAAATCAATTTTTCAAACTCTAAAAAATTGTTCAGTTAACCCACAGGAAGCAGGAAAAAGAAAATGAAAAACAGAAGACAAAGTAAAATGGCGGGTTTAAGCCCTCATACATCAATAATTGCATATATGAATAAGCCAGTCAAATATACGATTGGCAGAATTAAAAACCATGACTTGTCTATATAATGTCTACAGAAAATTCACTTCAAATATAACAGTTGTGTTGAAAATAAGATGGGAAAAGATAGATCATATAAGCATTAATCAAAAGAAAGCAGGAGTGGCTATATTAATATAAGATAAAGTAGACTTAAGAGCAAAATTTTATCAGAGATACATGGAACATTGCATAATGATAAAAGAGTCAGTCCACTGAAAATATGTAACAGTCCTAAATGTGTATGTATCAGATACAGAACTATGAGGTAATGTAAAGCAAAAACTGATGACACTGAGAGACAAAATAGAAAAATCCATAATTATGGATGGAGACTTCAGCGTCCCTTAGGTGCCCACAGAATATATATCAAGATAAACCACAGTCTGAACCACAAAGAAAACCTCAGTAGATCTAAAAGATTGAATTCATAGACTAT
The DNA here is from genome assembly GCF_000181295.1 of Otolemur garnettii. Lineage (NCBI taxonomy): Eukaryota > Metazoa > Chordata > Mammalia > Primates > Galagidae > Otolemur > Otolemur garnettii. The sequence goes on from NW_003852629.1 coordinate 493,809, forward strand.
CATCCAATCAGTAGAATTAATGTAGAAAGCAATGACAATTAACTTAAAATCTACAGACACTTGGAAACTGGACAGTATACTTCTGATCTCAAAGAGGAAATTTCAGGAGAAATACAAAAATACATTAGACTAAATGAATATACAGCATATCAAGTTGTGAAAAACAGGTGAAACTGTTGCAAGAGGGAGATTTATGGCATTAAATGTACATAGCAGAAAAGAGGAAGTCTCAAGTTAATAATTTTAACTCCTATCTTAAGAATCCAAAGCAAAATAAACCACAAAAAGAAAAGTAAACTGTGAAAGCAAATAAAAGAAAGGAAATAATTAAAGAAGAAATCAGTGAAATTGGAAACAGAAATCAGTGAAACAAAGAGCTGGATTTTTTTTTTAAATATCAGTAAAATTGGCAAACCTTTAGCAAGACTGACAAAGAGAAGGTACAGGTTACTGATATCACTGATAAAACAAGATGGCAATACAGAACTTGCAGACATAAAAGTTCTACTCACATAAATATGGCACTTTACATGAAATAGATCAGTTTCTCAAAAAACACAAATTACCACAACTGAAACAGTTGTCCTTGAATAGCCCTATAAACAGTTGAGGAAGTGGAATTCATAATTTTAAAATTCCTCAAAAATGAAACCTCTAGGTTTAGATGCTTTCACTAGAGAATTCTACCAAATGTTTGTTTTAGAGATAGTGTCTCACTCGGTCACCAAAGGTAGAATACAGTCACTTGATTATATAGTTCACTGCAGTCTCTCTGGGCTTAAGTCATCTTTTTGTTTCAGTCCCCTGAGTAGCTGACACTACAGGCACATGCCTCCACACCTGACTAATTTTTTTGTAGAGATGGAATCTCACTATTGCCTAGGCTGATCTCAAACTCTTGGCTTCAAATGATCCTCCTACCTCAGCTTCCCAAAGTGCTGGTATTACAGGTGTGATCCACCACTCCTGACCTATCAGACATTTAAAAGGAGTAAACACCAATTCTAGACTTTCTTTTCTAGAAAATAGAAGAGATACAACTATTTATTTTATGAAACTGCCATGAAAACCAACATGCAAACTGATAGTTTTTATGGATATGTAAGCAAAACTCCCAGCACAATACCAGCAAATAGAATTTTTTAAATGTACAAAATCATATATACATGTACATGTATAGAATATGTACATTATTACCAAATTGAGATTATTCCAGGAATGCAAGGCTTGTTTGGTATTCAAAAACCAGTTAGTATGATCCACCATTTTAATAGGGTAAGGAAGAAAAACCACATGATTATAGAAGTCAATGCACAAAAAGCATTTAATAAAACTCAACGTATATATACTTGTAGAATAATAGGAATTAAAGAAGGATTTTCTCAAATTATTAAAGAGCATGCATAAAAACAATCCCATAGCTAATGTTATTCTTAAAGGCAAAAGGCTAAATGCTTCATCCCTTAGATTAGGGAACAAGGCAGGGATATCTATTCTCCCCATTACTTAAAGTATTGATAGAAGTTCACCCGAAAAAGAAATAAAAGGCATACAGTTCAGGAAGAAATCAAACTGTTCATAGTTATGGAAGGAAATAAACTAGAACTAACAAGCGAGTTCAGTGGGATTGTAGAATACAAGATAAACATACAAAAAGCAATTATATTTCTAGATGCTAGCAGTGAAAACGTGAACATCAAAACTTAAAATACAATCACACAAAAATAAAGTGAAATACTTAGGTGTAAATGTGAACACAACGTGCATGGGATATATATGCTAAAAACTACAAAACCCTGATGAAAGAAGTAAAGGGAGTTAAATAAATGGAGAGGGTACACTAGCCTTATTGTTTGGAATACTCAACCCTATTAAGATGTGATTTTACAAAACAATATAAAGGTTTAACACTATTTCTACCAGAATTTCCAGTAAGATTTTTTGTAGATATAGACAACATTATTATAAAACATACATGGAAAGGCAAAGGAACCAGAGTAGCAAAAACAATTTAGAAAAAGGAGAATAAAATGATGAATCACTCTACTTGATTTCAAGTTTTACATAGCTAGTCATCAAGACAGTGTGATATTGGTGAAGGGGTAAGACACATACAGTAAACAGGAGGATAGACTAAATAGCCCAGAATTACACTTAAATATATACAACTTTTTTTTTTTTTTTTGCAAATCTCACTCTGTTGCCTAGAGTGAGGTGGCTTCAGCCTAACTCACAGCAACCTCAAACTCCTGGGTTCAGGCAATCCTCCTGCCACAGCCTCCTGAGTAGCTGGGACTGCAGGCACCTGCTGCAATGCCTGGCTAATTTTTTTCTATTTTTAGTAGAGGCAGGGTCTCACCTTTGCTCAGGCTGGCCTCAAGAGTCCTGAGCTTGCGCCATTCTTCTGTCTTGGCCTCCCAGAATACTAAGGTTACAGACGTGAACCACTACACCGAGACTGTGCAACTAATTTTTAATAAAGATGTAACAGTAATTCAGTAGAAGATAGGCTTTCAACAAATGATGTTCTAGCAATTAGAACTCCATAGGCAAAAAAAGGAATGTCATCCTAAGTCTCATACCTTACGTAAAAACTAACTTGAAGTGGATTATAATGTTTAATGTAAAACATTGAACTATTTATGTTTTACGGAAAAAGCAGGAGAAAAATCTTTAATACCCAGGCCTAGTCATCCTTAACACTAAAGGAATAATTCATGGAAAAATTGGTAAATTAGTATTCAAAAAGTTTTAACCTGTGAAAACCCTATTAAGTACATAAAAAGACATAGCTACTAACAGAGAAAATATTTGCAAACCAAATACATAGCAAAAGACTGATATCTCTGATATAAACACTCTCAAAACTAAATAGTAAAAAACCAATCCAGTTAGAAAATGAGCCAAAGACATGAACACGTATTTCATTGAAGAGGCTACGCAAGTAGCAAGTAAGCAGTTGAGAAGATACTCAGCGTCTTTAGCCATTTGGGAAGTACAAATTAAACCATCAACGAGATAGCCCTATGTACTGTCAGAATGGCTAAAATAAGAAGTAGTAATTAATGCCAATGCTGATGAGGATGTGGAGAAACTAAATCATTCATACATTCCTGGTGGGAATATAGAGTGACACAGCCACTCTGGAAAATAGTTTGACAGGTTTTTTTAAACACTAAACTTGCTACTAACAAGACAACGTAGCAAATTGCACCTCTGGACATGAATCCCAGAGAAATGAAGGCTTACGCTCATACAAAAGCCTGTACACAAATGATCATAGCAAGGGTTTTTGTTTTTGTTTGTTTGTTTGTTGATTCATTTTTTTGGAGACAGTGTCTCACTATGTTGCCCAGGTAGAAGTGCTATGGTGTCAGCCTTGGTCACAGCAACTTCAAATTCCTGGGTTGAAGCAATCTTCCTGCAGTAGCCTCCCAAGTAGCTGAACCTACAGGCACCCACCATGATGTCTGCTAATCTTTCAAATTCTTTTAGTAGAGACAAAGTCTCACTCTTACCCAGGCTGGTCTTGAACTCCTGAGCTCAAGCAATCCTCCTGCCTTAGCCTCAGAGAGTGCTAGGATTACAGGCATGAGCCAGTGCAACCAGCCAATAGTTTTATTTATAATAGCCAAAAACTAGAAGTAAACTAGAGACACTGGGTTGAAGGACACTTCAATGATTGAGTGGTTAATATGTGGTATGTTCTTGGCGTGCTCTTACCTAACAAACGCAATATAAGGGTATATGGACACCTCCTGGATATGGGGACAAATACAATTTGGACCCTAACTAACAAATGCAAACAGTGTAACTTAATTGTATCTTCATACTAATCTGAAATTTTTTTTTAAAAAAGTGATACATGTAGCAACCTGATAAATCACCAGAGAATTATATTTAGTGAATAAAGGCAGTCCCAAATGGTTGCATAGTGTATGATTCCATCTTGAAATGACAAAATTAGAGACATGGAGAACAGATTAGTTTTTGGAGCCAGTTAGAAAGGGTGTCAGAATGAGAGGGAAATGGATATAGCTATGAAAAAGACAATATGTGGCCAGGTGTTGGCGCTCATGCCTCTTCTAATTCCATCACTTTTGGAGGCCAAAACAGGAGGATCACTTAAAGCCAGAAGTTTGAGACCAGACTCGTCAATACAGTGAGACCCCCCATCTCTACCAAAACCCTTTTTTTTAATTAGCTAGGATATCACTCTTCTGCTCTTGGTATTCCTGGTTCTTAGGCCTTTAGATCCAGACTGGATTCCATACCACTGGCTCTCCTACACTCAAGGCCTTCAAATTATATCAGTGGCTTCCCTGGGTTTCCAGCTTGCAGACTTCCCAGTCTTTATGGTCACATGAGCTATAACTTAATCTTTTCCTAGAGGTATATGGAAAACCTGCCTAACAAGTCACCTTTCACTAGATTATAAATTCTTGAGAGCTAGTGTGGCTATGCAGTAGATTAGGGTAATGATACCTGTTATTTCATGAATGAGCTCTGAAAAAAATGGGAAGCTCTCTGAGGTGGCAGCAGGTCATAATGTAACTTTAGGGCAAAAGAGGCAAGGAAAAATTGGGGGTAAAACTTTGTTCTTTTCAGGCCCTCAATAAATTAGATGAGGCCTGCCCACATTAGGGATGACCCTCTGCTTTACTCAGTCTACAATTCAAATGCTAAGCTCTCCCAGACATACCCAGAAATGATGTTTTATCAGTTATCTAGGCATCCTGTGGCCCTATCAGGTTGACAAATAGAATTAACATTAGCATTGAGTAAATTTATGCCAGTATATTATTTGCCAAATCATTTTCTTCCCTGAAAACAATTTAACATGACTAATGTGAATGGATAATTTCTCAGTAAATCATAAAACAGATCACATAAATTTGGAAAGGATCATCACTTCATTTAGTTACAATGATGAACAAAAGAGATAGAGACAAAACTGCCTAGAGAGATCCTTTATATACTTTAAAAATTGAAATAGGCTTGGCGCCTGTGGCTCAAGCGGCTAAGGTGCCAGCCACATACACCTAAAGTGGCGGGTTAAAATCCCCAGCCCAGGCCCGCCAAACAACAATGATGGCTGCAACCAAAAAATGGCCAGGCATTGTGGCGGGCGCCTGTAGTCCCAGCTACTTGAGAGGCAGAGGCAGGAGACTTGCTTGAGCCCAGGAGTTGGAGGTTGCTGTGAGCTGTGATGCCATGGCACTCTACCCAGGGGGATAGCTTGAGGCTCTGTCTCAAAAAAAAAAAAAAATTTGAAATATAATTCACATACCATAAAATGTACCCTGTTATAGTATGCCTTTCATTGGTTTTGGTTGGTTAAAACCAAAGTGGTTGGTTCAGTGGTTAAGGTGCAACCATCACCATTATATAATGCCAGAATGTTTTCATCACTCTCCAAATAATTCCCATTTCTATTCCCACCTAGCCCCTGGCAACAACTAATCTACTTTCTGTTATACTTTTTGTCTGTATGTGTTTGCCGATTCTGGACACTCTATCTAATTGAACTATACAATATGTGGCCTTTTGTGCTTGGCTTTTTTCACTTAGCATGTTTTCTAGGTTCAAATATTGTAGCTTTTATTATGTACATTACATATATTTCTTTTCTGTGGACCTAATCCTACTAGAGTAGTACTCCTTTTCATAGCTGAAAAATTTTCCTCTGTATGAATATACTACCTCAGTTTAGTAGTTTCCACTCTTTGACTGTTAAGAATATGCTGTTATGAATGTTCATATTAATACAAATGAATAAATTTAAAATACATAATCATGGTGCCATTATCACACCTGACAAAGTTAGCAGTAATTCTTTAATGATGCTTCATATCAAGTCTTTTTATTTCTTCCAGCAATTAATGTTGGAAAGCACATATTTAGTTTTCTTTCTCTGGGTTCAGGGAAGACTAAGGACAGGTGTTCTTTCTTTTTAGAAAAGTGAGAAGAAAGAGAACTGAGTCAACACTTCTTTGACATCTGCCTTGCGATGGGCGTTCAACATCATTTCCTATGGCAGGAGAACCAAGACCAAACTAGGCAGCTGAAAGAATTACAATATATTACCTCAGAGATTTAAGCAAGAGTTAACCTCTCACAGTTAGGTCCAAGGAATAAATGTTAGGCATGCAAGTCCATAGATTCCTTATCAGATTGTTCTTGGACTTAAACTTAGAGAAAATAGTGGTTACAGTAATAATTGAGAAATGTGTTCTGTGTTTATGCTTTCCCAAGACTGCTGAGATTTGCCTAAGTGGGCCGTCCCATTGTCCCTTAGGAAGGATAGCAAAGCTTCACAGGAAAGGCTTGGTGGGTAGAAACAGGCCACGGGTCTAAAACAGGAATCTGTTCCCGGCTTGCTGTTTAAACTTGGAGGACTGTTCTCTGTAAGAGCTGGTCATATGAGGGGATAAAAGAGTAAGGCAGGTATTCTAATGATGCATCCTAGTAACAGTGGTGGTAGGTATTTGGGTAACAAGAGGTCATCATCCTCTTTTTTTTATAATCTATTGAGGATTCGGTTCCTACCGGATTATTGGCTCCCTTGTGTAGAGAAGTTTTAATGTACCTGTGTATTAAAAGAACTCAATTAAAAGACTTTTTTTTAGTGTTGTTATTGTTGACACAGAGTCCAGCCCTATGCCCTGAGCAGAGTGCAGTGGCCATCATAGCTAACTGCAACCTCAGACTCAGGCTGTAGGCATCCTGCTGTCTCAGCGTCTGGAAGCCACTGGGATTACAGGCGCTCACTGTGGCTGGGTTTTTCATTTTTTTAGGACTCGGGGACTCACTCTTGCTCAGTCAAGTCTCAGATTCCTGAGCTCAAGCAATTCTCCTGCCTCAGCCTCCCACAGTGCTGGGAATACAGACGTGATCTACCATGTCTGCCATGAAAGACATTTTAAAATATAATTTAAAGATTATTGTGGCTTGGTGCCCGTAGCACAGTGGTTATGGCGCGATGTACACCGAAGATGGCAGGTTTGAAACCAGCCCTGAACCCAGCCTGGGCCAGCTAACCAACAAAGACAACTGCAACAAAAAATAGTCGGGCATTGTGGTGGGTGCCTGTAGTCCCAGCTACTTGGGAGGCTGAGGCAAGAGAATCGCTTGAGCCCAAGAGTTTGAGATTGCTATGAGCTGTGATGCCACAGCACCTTACCAAGGATGACATATTGAGACTCTGTCTCAGGAAAAAAAAAAAAATTATGTTGGTCAGGCATGGTGGCTCATATCTGTAATCCCAGCTACTTGGGAGGATCACTTGAGTCCAGCAGTTTGAGGGAGGCTACTATCAGCTATTATGATGCCACTGCAGTCTAGCCTGGGTCTAGAGCTAGACCCTGTCTCTAAAAATATATATAGTAGAAATTCTGTAACTTGACCACCCAAGGGACTGTAACAAACTGGTCAACATACAGAGGTGGTCAAAATAAGGAACTAGGCCTACTATCCTGATATGTACATGTGGTTACATGTCCAGTCAACTTAGGGAGGTGGTCCATTATGGATGTTCTACTACCTATGTAAATAAAAGTAACTTTTTAAAAAGATGATTATGTTAAAAGATAGAATGTCTTACATTAATTAGACCATCTGACAATGGGTTCTTTGGGTTCTTTTTAGAAATTTAAGACCGCATGATTATTCATTAAGGTTTAATCTAAGTGGTACATTAATGGTGTTTAGAACTGAACCTGTTTCTTTTTGATGTTGTGCTATAGTCTATTTATACATTTTAAACAAGGTCCAGTTACTGTAATACAAGTAGAGGCCATGAAGTGTAACTTTTATATTTCCGTGTAAGGGATTGGATACTTTACAACATTAAGATAATGATACGATTATTCTGGCCTTAGCTGTTTTTGCTAGCAGTAGGTTTACTGTTTACTGTTAATCAGCTTAATGATTTCACCCAAGGAGGATCTCTTGAGGGGAAGAAAAAGGACAAAGCAGCATTAGGGGGAGATGCACAGGAGAGCTCCCCTCTGCAAAGAGTGATCTGGTCCAAAATGTCAGTAGTATTCAGGTTGGGAAACACTGAGTTAGAATAATAGAACGCAGTTAAATTCAAGGACGTGAAGCACCAGCAACTCACTATAACAGATGAATCCTCTTTATTTATTTAGTAAGAGATGGTGCTATGATTTAACATGAAAAGTGCTTTATTTCAATGATGGCCTGAGGGGGAGGGAGTAAAGACAGGAAAACACTGTTAGGAGGTGACATCCCTTCTATTTTATGGGCTGTCTCTGACCTATGAATCTTAAAATGAGTACCCTCACCAATTTCAGCATCTGTGCTGATAATGTTAATACCTGGATCTGAGTTCATCGTCTTCTGAACTATACTGACCTCCTTGTCCTCCTTTCCTGTTCAGGCACCCACCAGCATCATTAGTCAGCAGTGTTCTACTTGTAATATCTTGAATTTTCCCTTAACTGTGGCCTTCTGATGTGCCACCTGTTTTGCTCTTACCTGGTTTGATACTGCCCATCTTGAATTAGGCTCTTACATTTAAAATGTCCAAGACAGTACTTTCAAGTTAATTTCTAAAAACCGTAAAAACAAAATGATACCTTTTTAGTCTGCCTTAGGCAGACTAGATACTAGTTAACAGAGGTAAGAATTTATCAAGACAAAATCATATGCATACACACACAGAAAATCAGATGTTATATTAATAATAACACTGATATGTATACACGTAAACATTTACTGTATACACACAAACATAGATGGCATTTGCCATATGAAACCTCTCTATTAGCAAACCTACTACAGTTACAGTACTCAAGCATTAAATTTAAGTATATTTCTTTCCAAATTATAAGTTAGAATTTCCAACTTATAATAAATGAATTTATTGCTCCTACAAAATGTAGTTGAATTTGTTTTATACAACTTGGGATGGCTACAAACGTGCTGTTATCACTTATCCCTTTGGTCAGGTGTCCTCAAACTTTTTAAACAGGAGGCCAATTCACTGTCCTTCAGACTGTTGGAGGGCCAGACTGCAGGCCCCGGCATGAGTCGGCTGCTAAGCAGGACAGACAGCAGCGGCAGAAGCTCCCAGTGGGCCAGATAAATGTCCTAGGCGGGCTGCATGTGGCCCATGGGCTGTAGTTTGAGGACGCTTGCCTTTGGTTATTCACTGAGGAAGTACATCCATAAATAAGAGTAGAATTACCTCCTCCCCAGTTGATCTAAATGTCAATGAAATAAAAAAGCCAATTTCAACCAAAAGTTATTCATGTCTATATGGTATTCCCATAGCAACAGGAAACCAAAACTCCTTTTTTGCATTTCAGTTATTGTTACTGACTTTTAACATAGTATTTGGATGCTCTACATATTTTATAATAATGATGCAGTTGGATATTCATAGGGCGCTTTATCAAAGTTCTTCCATGTATATTACCCCAGTTTTCCACAGAGGGCTCAAATCTAGGTGTTATGGTTCCCCATTTCTTTCTTCTTCATGTTATACTATGCAATAGAAAATAGCAGTACTAAAGATTAGTCTGTCCTCCTTTGAGGGACTTCCATTAAGATGACCACTTCTGCAAGGGTGCCATGAGCACGTGAAGAGAAGCAGGAGTGTATCCCTCTTTTAGAAAACCAGAATTCAATAATGGCGTATTGATCTCTGAGAATCCACTATTTAAAAATTGCTAAGTTTTATTCAACACAAGAGTTTTCCAATTATCACTTAGCCATTGCCCCCAAATTGGAATTGGTAAGAGGATTCATAGCTTCTGTTAATATACCATGAACTGAGGGATCTGTTATTTTGCATACTCTTCAACTTCATAGTAACACAGAGGTTGTGGTGGGGGCTTGGAGACTACTGTTTTTTTAAGCTCAGAATGTCTCATAAGATTTTTGTTCCAAATCAGTTGTATTTTTGAGCAGTGCTTCTCAAGCATTAATGTGCACATAAATCACCTAAGAATCCTGTTGAAATGCAGCTTAATACCCGATTCAGTAAGTTTGTGGTGTATCCTGCAAGGTATTTGTAACTAGCATGGCTGCTGCTGACCCTAGTAGCTAGGATCAGTCTCTGGGGAGCCGTGCTAGGCTGGAGTACCCTAGAGGGCTGTGGACAGGTGCAGTTGGCTCTGTTGCCTCACAGGAGACTGGCAGAGTGCACTTTCCCCCATCTCCTCAGAGACCTTGTCAGATCTTCTCTACATCCTTTCCTTCTCTGTGGGTTCTTGGCTCCCAGCATATAATCAAGTTTCAGCACCTTACAGCTGAAATCCTGTCATTCCATTTCTCCTGGATATGTTCCTTCCAGCTTCTCTAAAGAGCTATCTGCATTTCCTTGTTCTTTTTCACACCTCATTTCACAGTCTGACATCCTCCACATGGGCAGGGGGTCATCCTTGACTTCCTAAAAGCACACCTAACAAATGCTTATATTCTTACCTTAAACAGTTCTTTGAGGATATCTGATACTTTTGCCTACTCTTGGGTAAACTTCCTTAGCTTCGTGACACCATTTCTTCTCATTTTTTGTACTGGCCTTCCCCAGCTGCCCTTACCAGCTCTTATGTGACTCTGAGACGGCTCTTAAACCCATGACTTCAAGTAGCTCCACACTGACAGCCGCTAGATGGCTCTGATGAGTGATCTTCAGACCCTTGTAGTTTATTTAATACATGCAGGCTGAACTGATAGCCTTCTCTATTCCAGTTTGCAAATCTTCTATGTCCTGTATTATATAGTGTTTCTTTTGCTCCTTCATAATGATTTATTTGATTAATGTTACCACTTTTCACGTATTGTTTCTACCTATTAATTATATTTCCAAATCGTCCACTATCATACTTGTCTCCCAATTGGACTTCCTGTCTTCAAACTCTTGGTTTGTGGGATCTTTCTAAAAATGCGTGTCACTCTTCAGTTTTATTTAAGCCATGCAGCAGTTCCCCACAACTACAGCATCAGACTCCTTAGCTTGGCAAACAAGGCCCTTTGATTTCTAACCCCTCCTAACACGCACTCCATCTTATAAACTAAGAGTTGATGAACTTCACAGTGCTCTCTCCCTTCCTCCACCAAAAAGTTTGCTCTGTACTTAGAATGCCCACCCTTCGGATCTGAGCCTTCAAGGATATGGTCAAGTTTGATACCTCTAGAGAGCCTTCCACGACACTTCTCTATGTCCCCTATACCACCCGCTAGCGTGTGCACACACATGACTCAGAATTGATAGGCTCTTTTCTTTTCTCTGTACTCTTTGTATCTCTTTGTAAAATTGGCGGCCAACATGTAAGTAATATTTAGTGAAATTTTGTAGTGCATATTTTATGAATAAAGGTACATTTAAGGCCAGGCATGGTAGCTCATGCCTATAATCTGAGCACTCTGGGAGGCCAAGACAGGCAGATTACTTGAGCTCAGGAGACCAGCCTGGACAGCAGCAAGAACCTGCCTCTAAAAATAGCTGAGTATTGTGGATACCTGTGGTCCCAGCTACTTGAGAGGCTAAAGCAAGAGGATCACTTGAAGTTGCTGTGAGCTGTGAAGCTGTGAAGTTGCTGTGAGATCCTATGGCATTCTACCAAGGGTGACAAAGTGAGACTCTGTCTTTAAAAAAAAAAAAAAGGTACATTTAGCTACAATTTTCCCCCCCATATTTATCAATTTTAATTAAAATTAAGATGGAAAATTCAGATGAAACCAGAAAATACAAACAGCAAAAAATTTTTGAGGCAAAAATCATAAGGGTTTTCGGAAGGCATCCTTTCCCTAACCTACCATAATCTTTTGATAAATATCCTGACATAGATCTAGTAATTAAAATTATCTTAAACTAAACTATTTGAAAAATCAGAGCTGAAAATTCCTGATGTAGCTATTAAAGTGCTAAAGAAACAGGCAAGATATTAGCTGAAAATGCAGCCATCTAACCCTAAAATATGTTTCAGTAACCCGCCAAGCCACCTAAACTTGACAGGATAGGTGAATTTCTATGTCTGGAAAATATATGACTTAGAAATACATTACTAACCAGGAAGAACAGTTTCAAAAGGCCCCTCACTGATACTTAACGTTCTGTCCCAGGACTTGGAAATCTGTAGACCTAATTTGCATTGAGAGGTCATCTTACTTGTGTTGGGCTTTGTTTTAAGTGGTGGAACAGGTACTTACTGAAATGTGGTTGTAAACTGAAGGCTCTCTTGTCCCCTTCCTAATATCAAGCCCATGAATGCTGAGGCATACCACACTTTACTAGAAGTCTGACCTGGCCTTAGCAGCCTTCCAGCATCCCTTGAGGACAGCTTAGTTTAATAAATATTTGCCACTCCCCTCTACATCTGTGAAGACATTGCTGACTAAACCTCTCTGCTTCTAATTTGGCCATCACTGTAGGGAATTTCAGATGACCCAACTCTCAATTTTGGGAGTTACGTTCATTTTATATACTCCTATTCCAGGATAACTAAACATTACCTAAGAAGATCATGCTAATATGTGTGTATCTTAACACTTACGTGCACACATCTGTCTGTGGTGTATATTCATATACCGTTATATACCTCACAGCTACCAAGACTCCTACATGTGCGACATAGCATTAGAATCCTGTATCTAAAAGAAACTTCATTCTCTCCTCAAAACCTGATTTTCTTCCTTTTTAATTTAATTTATAAATAATTTATAAATTAAGATTTAATTTTGATTAGTTAATTATTCGTGGTATACCCTTTCATCTCACAAAAATGGGAGTCATTCTTAAATACCTTACAATTTTACTCTTATCATTTAGAAACTCCTATTTGTTGCCACCATCTGAATTGGTTGGGCCTTCATTTTTTTCTGGATGATTGTTCTAGATGCCTTACTGGTCTCTCTGTTGCCAGCCTCGCCCCCTTAATGATTCATCCTCTAGACTCCTCTGATTTTTATCTCGCACCTGCTTCCTACTTTTTCAAAGTTCCTTGATGCCTATAAGGCCACATCTCTTTGCCCCTGTCCAGAATGCTCTTTCCTCCTCCCACTTTCCCAGTAATGAATGGGAGCTTTCCTGTCCTTCACGCTTTCACTGTCAGGGGTTCCTCTTCCTCAGAAAGGGTCATGCCACCTTTCCCCTCTAAAACACCTGGAGGTTGTCCTACTGTGTTTGGGATTTATGTCTGTCCTGTACTACCACGTCCTTGAGGTTTATGTATACTCATATTTACCTGAGTGTCCTCAGTGCCTCGTGCAAATCAAGCTCTCAGTACATGCTTATTGACTAGAAAAACTGAATTACTAAGGAATTATACATATTTTTGTGTTATCTTTGATGGCAAGTACGAATAGGAAATTCTTAAATACTGTAATCTTTCTAATCTATAGTTCCAGTTTTTCTCGTAATTTTTCTGCTAAAATTAAGATTTATTTAGATAACCTTATTTTTTCCTAATAAGCATTCACTGGTGATGTTAATTTTTGTAAAGGAAACAAAAGACATAATGATAAATTTCACGTACTTCCAAAAATAGTTAGGTGGATGGCTATACTCCATGGTTAGAGCGCCAAACCTGCTAAACAACAACAACAAAAAATAGTCCCAGAAATCTGAAATAATCTGTAGTTCGAAGATTTTTAAAGGATATGTGATGTGTTTTTTATGTTTGATTTTTTAACTATAACATAAAATAAATGAAAATTCCTTAAACCTCTATTAAAGGTAAGTGACCCTAATAAAAGAGCAATAAGTGTGGTGAGAAGAATGTGAGATTGTAACCCTGCTTCTGCTGTAATTGTGTGTGATGCCAGGCAAGTCATTTCTCCATCTAACACTCAGTCATGTCTACTATACATCAGTAAGTTCAGCAAGGTCCTGTGTTTTCCAGTGAAACACAAGGAAACTCTGTATGAGAGAAGTACTAACGGAACAGCTCTACTTTAGAGTTGGGGATACTGTGGAGAATGAGGGGAGAAAGCAGATGAAGGTCTTCCCCTACTGGGCTGTCCTTAAACCCTACCTCGTGCTCAAAAGACAACCCCTGCAGAATTGCCTTGAAACAGGATCTGAAGGCCAGTGTGTTGGATGATGTATGAGTTTTCTTCCACTTTCGTCAGATAGAATTCAGAGCATTGTAAAGTCACAAAATTTGAAGGGTTTTCTCATTTAAACTCCTAACTACACATGGCATAGCTTAGATCTATTATCTGAGGCCATATGCTTAGATTTCCCCAACTAGTCTACTGTTCTTTTCACAGGACATTCCCATCTTTGCATAATATGCTTTATTCTTTAGGGCTACTTGTACACAGTGTATGTTGCTAATTCAGTTAACTTATTCATTTTATTTAATCAGGATATTCGGACAGACTAAATGAAGAACATTGATCTCTGATCTCTGCTACACTCTGCAGTGTTCATAGGGCACATTCACATTCGGCACTTAGACCCCTTCCTGCTCCTTTTGTTCCCCATATGGCATTGCACTCAGATGTCGGTGACCAGTGACAACACTGACATATATTGAGTACTTAGTACCTGTAAGCCAGTGTTTCCAGTGCTTTTTAATTTTTTTTTTTTTTTTTTTAGAGACAGTCTTACTTTGTCACCCTCGGTAGAGTGCCGTGGCATCACAGCTCACAGCAACCTCCAACCCTTGGGCTTAGGCAGTTCTCTTGCCTCAGCCTCTGGAATAGCTGGGACTACAGGCACCCATCACAGCGCCCAGTTATTCTTTGTTGCAGTTTGGCCGGAGCTGGGTTTGAACCTACCACCCTCGGTATATGGGACCAGGGCCCTACTCAGTGAACCACAGGCGCCACCCCCAGTGCTTTTTAATGTTAATCCTTTCAATAACCCTATGATGTAAATGCCATTCCATTTTGCAGGGAGATTAAATACTGGCTGCAAAGCAACACAACTACAATGAGGTGGCCCTAGGGTTTGAACCTAGAAAGTCTGGTTCTAGAGCCCTTAGCCATTCCAAGGTATAACTTCATTCCACCAACATAGATTTTCTTGAAAGCAGGTAAAAGAAAATTAATATTAAATTTGCTATTTTTATATATACTTTGAATTTCTTTTAAGAGATGATTTAAACCTTCCAAACCACAAGAGTCCATAAAAGAAAAGGAAAAACAATGTAAATCATAGTATAGGGACTGCCCCATAATAAGTACTTTGTAGATACTGGTTATCATTTTACAAGATACTTCCCTCTATGTCCATCCAGGATACTTCATTTGATTTGTTATTTTGAAGTTTTACTTAACAGATGCCTTAATTTTTATCTTGCCACCAGGTGGCAGTATGTTACGTAAGGAAGTAATTTAAATGTTGGTTAAAAATAGATTTTATTTTCAATATTTTGCCTTTAAACTGTTCAGTCATAATAAAAATAGAATGGAATTCCATATTCGCCTTCCCTTTCTCTCCCTCACCAGTTGTAAAGGCCCTGTTGTGTTAGCACATTGTTTGTGGCGTAGCGAGACCTGCCTCAGTCCTCCCTTGTATTCTTCTCATCAGCACAGACAATTTCTTTACCTCCATCCTTAATAGAGATTTGAGCCCTTGTGCTTAGGTTTTCCCAGATGGTTCTAGTCTCTTCCATGGTGTACGTGGGAAAGTTCTGAATACGTGGTAGCAATTTAATAGATGCCCTTTGATAAATGTCAATGATAAGTAAGATATATCAGCATGTGTATTTGTTCAATGTTTATTTGATTTATAATACATTTGTAGTTTTCTAAGGTTATGTTTTTTTTTTTTTAATTTGTGCTATGGAAGTCCCTGAAAATTTCCCTGAAGTTAATAGGTATTATCGGTATCATTAAGATAACTGCTGCCAAAGGTTTGAAAGATTAGTGTCTGAGGTAGAAGGCAAGAGAATTAATGGGTAATGAAGAAAATTGAGGCAAAGGACTGAACAAGGCAATTAATCAAGCATGATGATAAGGGATGTGCTAGTGGTAGAATGAAGAGCAAGGCAGGGCTCTGATACTGGAAGGGGTTACTAGCCACATGGAAAAGCAAGAAGGTCACCAGAGTCATTCAGCTGCAGAGAAATCTATTTACATACTCCATAATCATGGGTCTGCCTAGTCTTCTTGATTTCATAATGCAAACAATGAAATCATTGAAACAAATGAAATTATTAGAGTTCAGTTTTTTGTTTTGTGTTTTGAGACAAGATCTTATTCTGTTGCCTAGGGTAGTTTACTGCATCACAGTTTCAGTTCACTGCACCCTGAAACTTCTGAGCTCGTGCAGTGCTCCTGCCTCAGCCTCCCAAGTAGCTGAAACTACAGGCATATGCCACGACACCCAGCTGATTTTTCTATTTTAAGTAGAGACAGAGTCTTCTCTGTCTTAGTCTTAAACTCCTGGCCTCCAGCAGTCCTACCTTGGCCTCCTAAAGTGCTAGGATTATAGGCATGAGATACTGTGACCAGCCATAGCCACACACTTTGAAAACAGGTGTACTAATGTCTACATTTGTTCATTTTGGGCTTCAAACTAGAGAAGTCCTTAGAAGGACTCATTAAAATTAGTCATTAATCACTTAGTAATATTAAATATTTTTTGTTATGAAGTATATAAAATAATCCATTTATATAATATCCTTTATAATATGCTCAGAGGGGTAGAAAATATTTTAATGTCTTTAATGAGGAGTTGGGTGATCAGGTAAATGTAGCATTGTCCAAAAACTACTTCAACGGATGGAAATTATAATGAAAAAAAATAACCATTGTTATATTTCAGCTGTAATGAAAGTAATTGCATGCCATTTGGATATAAATCACTGTACATCTTAAGTCCATCTGGTACAACCATACTTAAAGATGCTTCATAAGGTGTTAAGTATTAATTAGGTAATAAAATTAATAGTGACTTGTGAAATTTTATATAGCATAGCTTTCTTAAGCCAGTTTTTAACATGATTTGTTAACAGATTGGCAAAAGGGCAGTTTATTCACATAAATTGGTAAATTTAATAACTTTTGTTAATACACAAGTGCTTATTTATATGAAGTTGTAATTCATTTATGGGACCTTGTAGTTCCAGAAATGTGCATTCAAGGATGACCCTAGAAGGGATTCTGACCTTGTGAATTTATCTATCTCTTGACTTCAGTGTTTAGTTAGCCAGGTTTCTAAAGCCATCACAGTAATTGACATGTTATTAGAAATAAAGTTGAGTTTTTCCTTATTTATAGGGATAACTTCAATTTTGAAGAGTGTGAATCAATTCATAGTTGGCCAAACGCCAATGTCTCTTTCATTTTAACTCTAGCACACACATGAAAAGCACACTCGAGTCCTAAGTGCCTTGTGAATCTGCAGTGATTAATTCTTCTCATTATTTTGCTGCATATTCTCATGACCCTCTGTGATGATTCGATCAGCCACTTAGAGTTTATGCATATTCATATCTCTGTGCTCCTGCCGCAGACATTCAAATCTCCTTCATTGACTGGTGTGTGCTTGGTGCAGTAATTGAGCTGCAGTAGATTGATTACTCTGGGGAGCTGTAAGGCCTTTAAAGGTGAAAACATATCAGTCCTGTTAATTAGGAAACAAAAGCTCTGATGGCAGGTTCAGCAGTCAAATGTTTCCAGTGTAGAAAAGAGGAAAGGTATGATTTGTTTCTCTCCATGAATTCTATTTACTTCTTAAAATTTGAATTAGATCTGTACCAGTGTTAGTGGAGAATAGCTTTCTTTTATGAAGTCTCATGAAAAGCTAATTGAAGATGTCCTTTTTTATAATATTAGTACTGTTATCTATGTTCTCTTAAATCTGATAATAGAAACTGTAAGAGTTTACATATGCTTTTTGTAACATTGGTAGTATTTATATAAAATATCTTAATATTTTACACATATATAGAATACTTGTGGATAAGTTTTGGCATTTAATTTGGTCTACAGTATTCTAACTCTTAATTTTTTGCCAGTTTAGTAGTTTCACCCTATATGGAAAAAGGGTTAAAATTCAACATGGCAAAAAAGTCAAGCTACCTTTTATCTCTTTATTATAAGCATGCTTTGGTTCTTTCCCTCTTGAACTACATGTTAAGTAATACATTATAATGGGCCCCATGTGGGACAGTGTCCTCCAAAAGCTAGTTTTAACAGAATTAAACAGTTTATGTAGTTGGCATGTTTTGTTCATATGTGCTGTTCCATATTATAACATTCCTTTTGCCCTCCATCATGATTTTTTCTTTTGAGGTATAATTTGTATACCTTAACATTTACTCTTAAATAAGTGTACAAATCAGTGGTGTTTAGTTTATTCACAAAACTGTGCAACCATTCATCACTATCTAATTCTAGAACATTTTCATCACCCCAGAATCTCATACTCATTAGCAGTCACTCCCCATGTTCCCCCTCCACCTAACCCCCAGTAATGAATAATCTACTTTGTCTCTATGGATTTGCCTGTTCTGGACTTTTCCTAAAGTGGAGCTGTACTGTATGGTAGTCTTTTGTGTCAGCCTTCATTCGTTCTCTCACTTTGCATAATGTTTTCAAGGTTCATCCATATTGTAACATCATGTATCAGTACTTCATTCCTTTTTATGGCTGAATAATACTCTATTAATTAGTATTCCAGATTTGGGGTTCCATTCATTGATAAACATTTGTGATGTTTGCAGTTTCTGGCTATTGTGCATAATGTCGCTAACAATGCTAATGAGCATTCACATATGCCCTAACCTTAGTCTTCGCCATTGATTTTTGACAGTGGGTGTGGTTTTTCTTAGATCAGGCTGGGGAACTTTCCTTCTATTTCTACTCCGTTGAGTGTCTTTATCATGAAATGTTGTATTTCATCAGGTGCTTTTTCCATATTTGTTGAGGTGATTATGTATGTGATAGATTTTGTTCTCTGTTAACGGGATGTATTGCATCAGTTGTTTTTTATATTGAATGTTATAATCTATAGAGCTTTTATATAATTTTTTTTACTGTCATTCTAAATAACATGAACTTCTTTCTCTACTTTGTATTTCAGGCATTTATAAATACAGCAAAAGAAATTTATGAAAAAATCCAAGAAGGAGTCTTTGACATTAATAATGAGGTATATACATAGAAATATTAATGGCTAATAATAACTTAGCGTTGACTTTTTAATTAGTATTAAAACTCAATGTTTTTTAAATTCTTAAAATGAATCCATAATAATCAGTTAACATTAGTTTATAATCATATAACAGAACTTGGTATATATAGTATAATATTTATGATCTAGTAACACATCTCTATGAAATGGGTAAAAGTAAGAGGCCCTATCCATTTATTGCAAGCAGTGTAAAATAATATAAATCCAAAACAAAAGAAAATCCACTTTTATCCACATGTCCATATGGTGTCATCTGCTTTGGGAACTAATGTTCTCATGTGTAAATGCATGTACTAATGCAAAATGCTCTCTCTCTGTATAAAAGAAGGAAATACTCAATTTGGAAATTATACACAATATAGCATAGCATGGTTTCAGGAGGCTAAATTACTATATATAATCAGCATTTGGCACTGGCTTTTTTATAAAGTTACTTTGAGCCTGTTGGGTCAGCATACTTAAGATAAAATGTAAAGCTTTGGAGGATATAAGCTCTTTTGCCATTCTGTATTAAGACTTCTGGCTTCTAAAAGAAAAGGCCTGGTTTCTCCACCAGTTGCAATTAGAAAACCTTTGTGTTAAGAGAAGCCACTGCAGATATGTCTCTTGGCCTGTACATAAATGAGGCTTTCTTTTATTCATCTCAGGTAGTCTCTGCTAAAACAATTTGCTTAAGGTTTCCAAAAAGTACTTGATTTTCTCCTTTTAATTTTGAGTGATAACAGTTTCTAAGTCCTATCTTCTAGGCTTATATGGTAGTACTTTTTGAGTTAATTTACAGGTGACACCATTCAGAGACTAATGCCATATAAATTGAAGAGTAATTGGGCCTTTGTTTAAAGGGCATGTTCACTGTTTCTGTCTGGTTTCATATAGTAGCTGAATGCTTTACTGGGCCTTATGCAGCTTTGATTGTAATGTGCTGTCAGGAGCTAACAGGCCATGCCATTTATTTGGCCTAATGCCAAGTCTGACTGGTTGATTCCTCAAGAAGTTGCTACCAGCCCAGAGGGGGCAAAACCAATGAGCCATAGGGCATGCTTTTTATTAAAGAGGAGTCAAAAGAGCGAAAAGAAACCACATCAGCTGCTGTCAATACTGAGCTAGTGCCAGAAACCCCAAGGCTACTACTGTTGCAGAACAACTGCCAAGCACTATAAATCTGAGATTTACTGTGACGTGAAGTTTCCTTAAGAGCTTAATTTCTGAAGCTACTGTATTACTTTTCTCAAAGTGTTGTATTTTTAGGTAAAATCCACTTGAGGGAGTGAAGGTTAAGACATAAGTGTGAGTTTGATGAATGAAAGAACTACTCTGTGTGTGGGTTCTTGGCAAGCTGCCATGTCTTTGGGGATCATAGAAATTATTGATGACACAGAACACTCATATGCCCTTAGCCTCTACAGCTGATTCAACATGGAACAGAAATGCTATCGAGAGAAAAGATTTTACACTGTATTAGAGCAGCATGGGCTTTGGATATTTTTGTCTTTTAAAGATTACTTGTGATAGTTGTTTTATTTATTTATTTATTTATTTTAATTTCAAATTAATATGAGGGTACACATTTTTAGATTACATCGTTCTCACTTCCAGGGTAAAGTTGCAGTTGTAAAAGAGCCCCTCACCCAGGGGTGTGTTATACACCCTCACAGTGTGCACATTATAGGGATTCAGAAAGTGATAGTTGTTTTAAATGATTTCTCTGTTATGAGAATTCCCTGAGAAGCAGAATTATCTAATTTCTGGTTACCTAGTACCTGGTATAAAGAATTATTTTCAGAAACATTCCCACAGGGTTATTTCTTAAAGGAAGGAACATCCCCTAAAAGATAGTGTCTTAATTATTGATAAAATCTACTTCATATATTTTTCTCAGTTTGGTAAAACTGTATTATTAAAAGTTAAATTAGTTTTGTTTGGGGTTTTTTTTTAAATCTAATTAAACTGTACTGTTGAGGGGGTCCTGGTTATACGGTTATATTTATTATTCTGTCCTCTTTTATTCCAGGCAAATGGCATTAAAATTGGCCCCCAGCATGCTGCTACTAATGCGACACATGCATGCAATCAGGGAGGACAGCAGGCCGGGGGAGGCTGCTGTTGAGTCTGTGCTACTCTGGCTGCCCAGACGGGGCCTGCTCACCTACTCGTTCACCCTCTCTCTTCCTGCTCAGCTGAGACATGAAACTGTTTGAAATGGCTTTATGTCACAGAAGACTTTAATCCTTTAAATTCTTGTATAACTTTGAATAAATGGTTAATGTTCACTTAAAAGACAGATTTTGGAGATTGTATTCATATCTATTTGCATTTGATTTCTAGGTCAATGGATGTGATTATTTTTGTTAAATGTTGTCTTGTGCCCTTAACTACGAGCTGGATTGTATTAAACACTACAAAGTCATCTTGAGTATTTCAAATCAGTTTGTGTAGTTAGGTTTCCCAGCACCTGTGGTTACCTAATGTTTACTATTATAGAACTGTCCTCAGAAAGTTTGTCAATTTTCAAGGCTATAAAGAAAAGCAGAAGGAATCTTTTAATTCTGTATTTATCATTTATTTTCTGTATATATAGTTTAATAACCTGCTTGGGTGTAATTTGCCAAGCTTGAATTCTTTAATGCATTTGCATAAGTTCTATACTGTTTAGAGCTTAAAGCTACAGAAGCATTATTAGAAATTGCTTGGACACTGAATTTTAAACTTTTTGACATTGTTAACAAGCATGTTCATCTTTTCTTGTCACTAGTCCAAGAAAAATATGCTTAATGTACATTACTAAAGGCTTTGTATGTGTTATTAACCTGTTTTAATGCCAAAAGTTTGCTATTTGTCCACAATTTCTTTAAGGCCTCTTCAGAAAAGGATTTGTTTGCCTTAATGATACTGTTGGGAAAAACACAGTATAATGAGTGAAAAGGGCGGAAGCAAGAAATTCCTACATCTTAGCGACTCCAAGAAGAATGAGTATCCACATTTAGATGGCACATTATGAGGACTTTAATCTTTCCTTAAACACAATAATGTTTTCTTTTTCTTTTATTCACATGATTTCTCAGTATATTTTTCATGCAGGACAGTTTTTCAACCTTGATGTACAGTGACTGTGTAAAATTTTCTTTCAGTGGCAACCTCTATAATCTTTAAAATGTGGTAAGCATCTTGTATGTTTTGAAGGGGGTATGACAATAAATCTACCAGATGGAAAATCCTGTTAAAAAGTAGAAAAGCTTTAGTAATTTTACTCAGTGTGGTGGTTTTATCCTTTTTTTCTTTTTCCTCCCTGGTCTATAATGAAATTGTTAAAGCAGTGCAAAATAAAATCCTATGTATAAAAGTGTTCTTTTTTTTATTTTGGCCATTTCTTTTTTTAGTGTATTTTCTAATCTGTTTACAACTTTTACTTGTATTAAAGCATGTTTTTTAAAAGGGTCAGAATGTGTAACAGTTAACCCTTTTAAAACATTTTGCTAAAGTGTGATAAAACTTTTTTACTATGTTGAAATTCTTTTTGCTGTTGGTAATGTAAGCAAGTATTTTATACTCCTCAAATAGCTTAGAGACATGTATGTATGCCTGTAAGAAAACATAAAGAAAATCCAAATATGTGAAACTAACAGTAGAACCTGTGTGAGTTGACCACCCAAGGAACTGTAACCAACTAATCAACATAAGGAACCTAGGCCTACTCTACTGATACGGACATGTGATGCATGTCCAGTCTGAAAATCAGGTCCACTTGAAGTGGTCAGTGTAGGCAAGGGGTAAACTGTGGAGGTTCTACTGTACTTTCAGTTCACTCACTGACTTCAGCTCTCTATAGGTCTTTCTGGAAGATTCATCAGTGCTCTGTCAAAGTTTTGACGTTACTCTTGTGGGAAGTCATCAAATGATGTCATAGTTTTGTTTTGACTAGCTTTTTGAAGGCAGAGGTGAAAGGAAAATCTATTGTTATGAGTATATGTATTACAAACTGTTTTCCTTCAAGTGGTTGTGTCAGATTCCTTGGTTTTGCTAACTCACTCTCTTTACTGATGAAGGGAAAAGGTAAGACAGCTAGGTTCTGGTCTGTGCTAGAGAAAGAGTCTTTGGAAATTGTTAGTTTTAAACTTCTG
>NW_003852629.1:517544-552983 GCF_000181295.1 Otolemur garnettii
TGAAGAACCAACTTTAAAGAGTGGCTTATAATTATACAATTTAAACAGTATATGGGAGCTCAATCTTCTTACATACTTTGTTTTTAAGGATATTTTTAAATAGCCTGTTAACAGGAAAATTGGCCCTTTTCATTTGCTGATCATCAAAAGAATAGGGATCTAAATGGCACCCAAATGTATCTATAATCACTCAGAAAAAATGGCTTGTGTCTGCCTTTGGAACACATTAAATATATTCTCTTATAGGTAGTGAAGTCCTATCTCAGGTCATTATAGAGGTTGGCAGCATGGAGTTCAACTCTGCAAGCTAAAAAAAAAAAAAAAATACAGAAGGCGAAGCTGTTTCATAAGGACTGACTATACAAACAGTCCAACATATTTACCTGTGTTTCTTAGAGTTGAGATGTGCCTTGATGTTCAAATTAAAATAGCACCCAACCCCATAGTAGATCACTTCATACTTAATGATAAAAAACCTCATTTTATTTTTAAAGTTGTAGTATATAAGTATCACAAAATCATGAGGCCAGTTCTTAAATATCAAAGGACAAAGGGCCAAAAACCTGATGGAAAAATGGAGAAAGAGTGAGCAATTCACAAAAGTATAAAATATTTCTAAAATGTATTTTTAAAATTAAAACTGTAAGATGATGGATAAGTTAATTTGCTTCACTATACTAACCTTCTTACTGTTTTTATCTTATAACATCATGTTATATATATAAATACAATAAAATTTTTATTTTAAATAAATTCAAACAATTAGAGAAATGTAAATTAAAACATGTCATTTCTCACCTATAAAACTGGATGACAGGTAGAGGTTCAACAACACCATATTCTCTTAGTGAGGCACCCTTGTGCATTGTTGAGAGTACAAACTGGGAACTACCTTTCTGGAAGGGAACTTGGCAGTACCTAATAAAATTACATACTTACTGTTGGCCCAGCAATCCCACTTGAGGAATGTACTCCAGTGATAGTCTCCAGTGGTGCCCACGCTCATAGCACAAGGTTAGTCTGCAACCTTGATTGTAATTGCAAAGTATTGGGAATTACCTAAATATGTACATAGACAGGACAATGATTCGTAAACAGTGTAGATCCACACAATAGAGTCCTACATGGCTATAAAACAAAAAGTATGGACCGAGATATGTATGAACTGATCTCATAATTTCCAGAATATCTAGTTAAGTGAGAAAAGCCAAGTGCAAGAATGTTGACAGTTTATACCCAATTTCATAAGATAAAGAAGGTAATGTAAGAAAATAGACATCTGTCTGCTCATCTGTTCAAAAGGAACACAGGAAGAATAAACCTGAAACTAGGCAGACTGGGTGGGGTTTGGGTAGAGAGGATTGGGAATGGGGCAGGTGACACTTTTCAGTATACTACCTTTATTACAAATGAGTAACATTACCACACCTCATGAGGGGGTAAGGAAAAAGTCAACGTACGTAACTTTGGAAGCTACGTATACCATAAGACAAAAAGAACTATACCCAAATACTGTAACTAGTTAAGGGGTCTGAGTTAGCAATTCTAGAACTGCCCTTGCTTATGCAGGATGTGGAAAGTGAGCAAAGGTTTTATCAAGAAAGGTGTTGCAAGCAAACAGGCTAGAATGGAGATTGGAATTCATACACTGTCGATGCATGAACTTTCATGGGTACACTTACAGTGAGTGTACACGTGTGCTTTCCAGGGTTGTTCACTGAGAGGTCCCAGCACCAAGGAGCACACCGGCTGCCCAGATATTGGTTCCTAAATATCATTCTCTAATAAAGGGAACTAGGACACCTTGGCAAAATTGATTCCAGGGCTGGAGCAGAGAAATTAGGAAATGAGCCTGGAGCATCCCGTGATGCCAAGGAAAAGTAAGGAAGTATTCACAGAGGGGAGAAGGAGCATGTCAAAGGACACAGTAGCAAACTGGCTTTTTATGGTCAAATCTGGGACAATTGAAAAAAACAGATGCTCATAATGGATTGTAAACCATGCAACAAGATAAATACCCATGATTTTGTGCCCTAAATGGTTGAGTAAGAGGCAGGAAGGTGCAGCTCTTCCTCACATCAGAATACCAGATAGTAAAGATAAAAGGCATGTATACAGAAAGTCAACAACACAATCATTGTTCAAGGCGAGAACCAATGAATGCAAACATTAATGGGCAAAAGCATGAGAAACAGGTATGTGCATGGTCTCCAATAATCTTTCCACACAGAAGGAGAGATTGGACTTGACAGTGGGACAACCTGGCAGACAAGTGACATCATCCAGCCGCGAGCGAGGATGGCACAAATCTCCCAATGGGAGGCACTGAGGAGAGCACGGTTCTGCAGTATTACCAAAAATGTACACATTGAGCCTGATCGTGAGAAACCTCACA
Organism: Otolemur garnettii; assembly: GCF_000181295.1. Lineage (NCBI taxonomy): Eukaryota > Metazoa > Chordata > Mammalia > Primates > Galagidae > Otolemur > Otolemur garnettii. The sequence goes on from NW_003852629.1 coordinate 519,940, forward strand.
CCCAAACAGCGACATTCTGCAAAATGACCGGTACTCTTCACATACAAGTCATGAGAAAAATGAACTGTCGCAGACTGAAGCAGGTAAGGAGGCAACTAAATGCAGTGTGGGTTGCTGGATCAGAACCCAGACCCATTAGCAGGAAACATGGTAAATATGAGTAAGGTCTGTAATTAATTAGTTCTTATGGACGTGTAAGAGGCTAACACTGGGGGGAGGCAGGTGACAAGTACATGGAAACTGCTGCTTTTAAAACTGTCTAAAATTATTTTGAATAATAAAAAATGAATCCTACAAAATTCAGTGCAGTAAAATAAAATTGCAGTAGCCTCATTTTTCCTTCTACCAATGCTAATTTCTTCCCTCACACAATTGTCCATCTTCAGATAGGGCTTCATAATTAGCTGAATGAATACACTTTCAAGGCAAGTATGCTTTCTCAAATTCTGTGTAAAATGTACAAGGACACATTGGGCTCATCGAGCTTAGAAGCCAATGTTTATTTTCATGGATGTTAAAACGTAAAGCGTAAAGTCTTTCTGAGGAATTGTATTATCCTATTTTAAGAGTACGGTTGGCCTTCCATCTGTGAGTTCCACATCCGTGAATTTAACCAACTTCAGATTGAAAATATTTGGAGGGGAGGAACCATGATTCTATCTGTGCTGAACATGTACAGATTCTTCTTGTCCTTGTTTCCTAAATAATGCAGTATAACAACTATTTACATAGCATTACATTATAGTAGGTATTATAATCTACCAGTGATTTAAATAAGTAGGAGGCTGTGCATAGGTTATATGCAAATACTGTTCCATTTTATGCCAGAGACCTCAACGATCTGTGGATTTGGTATCATTGGAGTCCTGGAACTGAACCCCCACAGATACCAAGGGATGACTGTATATTAGTAATAAGAATCTTACAGATTTATCCAGTGTATTGGTTTTCTCTTGCTACTGTTATAATCACCACATATGTGACATAAACAAATTTATTATGTTACAGTGCTGGAGGTCAGGAGTCTCACTAAACTAAAATCACAGTATCAGCTAGGTTGTATTTGTTTCTGGACGTTAGAGGGGATAATCCATTTTCTTTCCAGGGTTTAAGGGGGATCTGAATGCAATGGCTTGCAGCCTCTTCCTCCGTCTTCACCCCATCAACTGTCCAGTTGAGTCCTTTATATATTACATCTCTTCACTCCTGACACTATTCTCCTTTCTTCACTTTTAAGAACCTTCATAATAACTTTTGGCACACCTGGTAATCCAAAATAATCTCCCCACCTCAAAATCAGCTAATAAGCAAACTTAATTCTTTCTACAACTTTAATTTCCCTTTGGCAAGTAATATATTCACAGGCTCATGGGACTGGGGTGTGGATATCTTTGGGTGCCATTGGTCTGCCTACCATGTACAATTTCTTAAGTACTTATCTTCAGAAGAAAAACATAATCTTGTTAGTTAGCACCTTCTAAGAATACACAAGATGCTTCCCCCACACATTGGCATCTTTTGATTTGATCAAGAAAATCCAGTTACTCCTAAAGAAAAAAGAAATTGAACAGGGGTTCAAAGCTGCAGTGAGCTATGGTCATGCTATTTTACTCCAGCCTGGACGACATAGCAAGCAAGACCCTGTCTCAAAGCAAAAAAAGGAGAGAGACTAAAAAGTGAAGGTGAAAACATTTGAAACCTCATTGACAAAGGAGTGGAATTCAGAATATTGAGTCCTTACTAGCAAATCGTCCTAATGAACAGGGAACACAAAATATGTGTCAACCTCAATAGTAATCAGAAAGATGGGCATTAGCTCACAGGGAGGGTCATAATCCATGGGTTTAGGCAAAAACCGAGGAGCTGACAATATCAAATGAAATGTTGGCAAGTAAAGTAAAGGAAATTCTCGTACTCTACTGGAGGGAGTACAAATCGGTGCGTCCACTTTTGGGAAACAGTCCTGCAATTCCCTCTCTCGGGGGCGGGCCCTGGAGAAATCCAGCCACATGTGCATCAAGATCTTTCTACCAGAATATTCACAATGTTGTCTTTAACACCTCTGAAACGGAAACAAGTCTGATGTCCACCAGTAGAAGGCATGAACTATATGGTACCATCACATGATGGGGAAACATACAGCAATGAAAATGAGTTCAACTGTAGCCACTCAGCAACGTGAATTTTGCTAGTGAAGAGATAACAAGGAAAAGATTGCATACAGTGTCATCTCCATTAACTCCAAAGTTAAGGCTGGGTGAGGTGGCCCACGCCCGAAAGCCTCGCATAATGGGCGATCATGGCAGGTGGATGAGTTCAGGACTTCAAGCCCAGCCTGAGCAAGAGCAAGACCCCATCTCTACTAAATATTGAAAAACTAGCTGGTGTTGTGGTGAGCACCTGTAGTCCAGCTACTTAGGAGGCTGAGGCAAGAGAATCACTTGAGCCCAAGAGTTTGAGGTTGCTGTGAGCTATGCCACCAGGGCACTCTACCCCAGGGCAACAGAGTCTCACCCTGTCTCAAAAACAAAACAAAACAAAATTCTGAAGTTAAATAAGAAAATTACTATCACAAAAGTGAGGATGTCAATTAGCTTTAGCCAGTTGGGAGGACACACAGGACTTCCCTGGTACTAGCAATGTTCTGTTTCAGGAGGTGAGAGTGACATGGATGTTTTATGTACTGTGTGTTTTATGTACTTCCTTATAAATAAGACTTTTGTCTCCATTCAGTAAACAAAAGTTTTATGTCCTGTGTGTTTTATGTACTTCCTTATAAATAAGACTTTTGTCTCCATTCAGTAAACAAAAGTGCCGCCTTGTAAGTTTCCCTCAAAACAAAAATATATCAAGTTTGCCTTATTGGTCTATAAATTAAATTTTGTCTGCCACAGAAAGGATCTATTGAAATCCTAACCACCTAGAAACTCAGAATCTGGAAGGATTTGGGAATAGGATCACTGTCTTGCTGTCATTAGTTGATGTACGGGAGTACGGTGAGCCCTCAATCCATATGACTGGTACCCTTATAAGGAGATGACCAGGTGAAGACAGAGGCACACAGGCAATGCCGTGTGGAGTTGCCCACCCACCAACCAAGGGATGCTAAAGATTGCTGGTAACTGACCGGAAGCTAAGATGAGGCAAAGAAGGATTTCCCTGTAAGTTTCAGAAGGAGCATGGCCCAGGGAGCACGGCCCTGCCAGCACCTTGACTTTGGGCTTCTGGCCTCCAGCATGGTAAAAGATTAATTTCTGTTGTTTTAAGACACCCAGATGCAAAATGTATATGAAAACACCACACTGTACCCCATGATTGCTTTAATGTACACAGCTATGATTTAATAAAAAATAAAATAAATAAAAATAAATAAATAAAAAGAAAGACACCTGGACACATTTCCTTCCAGCAGTCCTGGGAAAGGAACACCCCCCCATGCCCTGAGGGCTGCCTGTGCACCTTCAGCGGAAGGTCCCATGAAGGCAGTGGGGTAGGGCAGGCCAACAGCTGCTTCACTGCTTGGCAGAACAGATGCAGAGTTAGTTTCTAGGGACGTTACTTTCAGTCTCGTGATAATTTAATCTACACACCCAGATGCTACTCAGAGTATCAAATCTTAGTACACGAGAACCTCCAGAGAAAAATCTTAGGCACAACACATAGGACTTTCTTGACACATAACTTAAAGAAACAGTTCTTAACACTACTTATACCTAGAATTCAGTTTGAAATTGAAGCAGGTATCCAATGAACACCAGTGTGATCTACAATGATGATGGTGACAATGAAAATGGAGAAAAAACACAAATTCCAGACAGGATTTTATTGTGGAAATAACCAAGTAAAAATGAATTACAAAGTGGGTTGGAGCTGACCAAGAGGTGTTGTGTTGTGTGTGTGAGGTCCTGGAGTCATTTGTGATCATTTGAATATCCCTAACAAGGTAGGCAGCGTCGATGACAAGAGTGAAGATGACTTGCTGGAGGGTGAGGTAATCACCCGGGAGAGGGCCGCTGCAATCTTTTATTTCACAATTAATTTTGCATTAAAATAGCCACATTACAGTCCCCAGGAGGTGCTGCTGCTGCACAGAATTCACATAGACTGGGACATGGAGGATGACCACAGCATCGGCCCTCTGCTGCCTCTTTGCCTATGTGTCTGTGCCAGAGTGGGAGCTGCCTTGGTGCAAGCCACCCAGGCTTCATGTCGCCGTCCCCTCACACACGGTGATTTATGTCATAGCACTGGAATGCAACATCCTCTTTGCAATTAATAATAATTTATTAAAGACTGTAATCACAAATGTTTCTGTCAAAAAGTTATTAATTCCTAGGATCACCCTCCTGACACAATCTAAAAGGGGCCCGTGTCTACTTCAGGAGGCCAGCCACTACAAGCCGGGTGCAGGATTTCTGCAGGTAATGTGTATTTTAAGGTTGAAAAGCAGGTATTAATACATGGTGTAGTAGGGCTTGGTTAGGGCTGCCTTAACAAGGCACCAGAGACCAGGGGGCTTAACGGATACGTCTTGTCTCCCACATCCAGAGGTTAGAAGTCCAAGAGCAAGGTGTTAGGAGAGTTGCTTCCTTCTACGGCCTCTCTCCGTGGCTTATAAATAACCATTTTGTCTCTGTCTCTTCTTATCATCTTCCCTTTTTACGTATCTCCATATCCAAATTTCCCCTTCTAAAAAAGACACTGGTCATACTGGATTAGAGCCCACCTCCAATGACCTCATTTTAACTTGATTACACTGTAAAGATGCTGTGTCCAGATACAGTCCCAGTCCCAGGTACTGGGGTTTAGGATTTCAACATGTGAGCTTTTGTGGGGAAGCAGCGCATAATTCAGCCCATAACAAATGTGGGTGTGGATTATGGGCTTTACAGAGTAAGAAAGGGAAGCTCTCAGCTCTTTAGACAGCCCTTCTTCATCTTCATGATGAAGCTGAGATTTGGTTAATGCTGCATATGACACAAGCAGGCTAGGTGTAAAGAGATATTAAAGAACACTGCCTTTATGTTCCTGTTGTCATCAGTGCTCACCAAATCTAGGGAAAAGCTTGGCCCATGGAACAATAATCCTGTTCCTTACCTGAGGAGACAGAGTCTTACTTTGTCATCCTCAGTAGAGTACTGTGGTATCATAGTTCACAGTAACCTCAAACTCCTGGGCTCAAGAGATCCTCTTGCCTCAGCCTTCCAAGTAGCTCAACTACACAATGCCTAGCTAGTTTTAGAGACAAGGTCTCACTCTTGCTCAGGCTGGTCTTGAACTCTTTAGCTCAGGCAATTCACCCACCTCAGCTTTCCAGAGTGCTGGGATTACAGGTCTGAGCCACCAGGCCCAGCCTCAATAATCCCTTTCCTAATTCTGCACATCTCACTACCTGAGTCAGACTCATTAGATAAGCTGAGCCACTGCCTCTGTGATGTCACCAGGCTGGAACAGGGGTATGACCTGGTCTGAGGCCGTCTGCTGTCCTCAGCCACTGGAGCCTGTGATGTCACCAGGCTGGAACCGGGGTAGGACCTGGTCTGAGGCCATCTGTTGTCCTACCAGGCAGCATCACAGATCTGCATGTGCAAACCACGTGTATTCGTACTGAAGCCTCCTAATTCTTCTTGCCTTCCCACTCCTTTCTTACTAAGAATATTTTTTTCTTTTCTTTCTTTCTTTTTTTTTTTTAATAGAATCTCACTCTTTCACCCTGGCTAGAGTGCATTGGCATCATCATAGCTTACTGTAACCTCAACTCCTAGGCTCAGTGATCCTTCTGCCTCAACTTCCCAGGTAGTTGGAACTATAGACACGCATCACCATGCCCAGCTAAGTTTTCTATTTTTTCTTAAAACAAATTTATTTCAGGTTAATGTGAGAGTACAACCAGGTCAAAATATTTGATTTTGTTAGGTAGAGTCCCTCTTGTCCCACACACAAAAGGTGTGCCAAACACCTCTACCTTGTGCCCATTCAGTGAGAGCACCCTAACCCCCCCCCCCTTTCCTTATTACCTCCGCCTCCAGCTTGATTTGAAATGAGGTTTTCTCCTATGTGGGCATGCATCAGATAGTCTACTGGCTTCATAATAGTATTCATTCGATAATTGCTTTTCCATTCTTGAGATACTTTACTAAGACGAACGTGTTTCAACTTCATCCAGGATATTACAAAAGATATGAAATCACCATATGAAATCATCTTTTTTATGGCTGAAAAGTATTCCATGGTGTGCATGTATCACCATTTGTTAATCTACTCCTGAGGTGATGAGCATTTAGGTAGTTTCCATGTCTTAGCAATTGTAAACTGAGCTGAGATAAACAATCTAGTGCAAATGTCCTTATGATAAAATATTTTTTTTTTCTTCTGGGTAGATTCTTAGTAGTGGGATTGTGGGGTCAAATGGGAGATCCAATTTGAGATCTTTGAGGATTCTCCATACTTCTTTCCAAAGAGGCTGTATTAGTTTGCAGTCCCACCAACAGCGTAAGAGTGTTTCCTTCTCTCCACATCTGCACATGGTGTCTCACTATGTTGCCCAGACTGGTCTTGAACTTCTGCCCTCAACTGATTTTCCACCTTGGTCTCCCAAAGTGCTACAATTACAAGCATGAGCCACTATGCCCAATCATTTTGTTCCTTCATTTTTTAACTGAAGTGAAATTCACATCACACAAAATTAAGCATTTTAAAGTGGACAATTTAGCACATTCACAACATGTTCACAGCCACCGCCACTATTTAGTTTCAAACTTTTTCATCACCCCCAAAGGAGACCCCATTCCAGAAGTTACTGCCCATTACCCGCTCTACCCTACCCTCACCACCACCATCTGCATTCTGTCTCTATGAATCCAGATATTTCATATGAATGGAATCCTAAGATACATGACCTTTGTATCTGGTTTCTTTTATTTTGCATAATATTTTGCAGTGAGCTATGATTGCACCACTACACTCCAGCCTAGACAACAGAGCTGTTCAGCTTTGTCTGTAAAAAAAACAAAAAGAAAGAAAGGACAAAAGAAATGGTAAAAAGATTTCTTCAATACTTCATTTTAAAATGATTAAAGTTGTATATGGGCATACTTTTTTAAACTAAATAATAGTACAAGGATTATAATTTTAGAAAATACCCCTCATCCCATCCCCAGCCCACAATTCACTTCCCAGTGTTCTTAATTATATACATAATTATACAAAGAAACCGGAAAGAAATACAGCAAGATGTTTTTATGTTGCTTTGCTTTGAAACCAGATCTCCCTGGTTACCCAGGCTAGAAAGCAATGGCATCAGCACAGATCACTACAACCTCCAACTTCTGGACCCTAGTGATCCTCCTGCCTCAGCCTCCTGAGTAGCTAGGACTACAGGTGCCCACCATATCTAGATAATTTTCCTTTTTGTGTGTGGAGATAGGGTCTTGCTATACTGTGTAGCCCACCTGGGTCTTTCAAAGTCCGGGGATTACAGGTGTGAGCCACATCACCCAGCCCTGTTCCTTACCCCCTTCTTTCAGGGTACTGAGAATCCCCCATCTGAAGACAATAACTCCAGGACTCACCCTCCAGCTCCTATGGGAAGAGGTTGGATTTCCAGCTCCACAGTATTGAGAGGGGACGTGGTGGCCAGCCCCACATCTTGGCTCACCTCCCCTGGTGACCACAACTCTGTTCACCAACATTTCACTCTGCTAAGCCAAATATTTGTTGACATTTCTTGTACACTGCTCTCTCTTTGCCCATGTGTATTTATTTGTCCATTTTATTCCTTTCATGGCATTTATCAAGAGGTCTTGGGAATGCATGTGTTCAATCCACCTTGCTTAACAGGAAGTCAGTCTAGCAAATCCCTTTTTGCAATACTTTTGTCTTCCTTTTAACTTATTAAATGCCACATGCTTGCTGCAGAAAACATAAACAAAAAGAGAAAAATTTTAAATTACTCTCCGAGTTTGGCTTTCCTACCAAGCCCAAGCCGAGATGACTTGAGTGTGAGTAGTTTTGCAGGGAGGTGATCCCCAGAAGCTCAGTAAGTGAGAGAAGGAGAGGAAAAGAACTAACTAAGAAGCTTTGATAGCTATCAAAGTTTTTGCTATTGGTCCCTGGGGCTCATTCAATGGGATGGACACATTCAGCAAAGGACACTTCTTCTTCTTCTTCTTTTTTTTTTTTTTTTTGAGACAGAGCCTCAAGCTGTCACCCTGGGTAGAGTGCTGTGGCATCACAGCTCACAGCAACCTCCAACTCCTAGGCTCAAGCAATTCTCCTGCCTCTGCCTTCCAAGCATCTGGAACTACAGGCACCTGTCACAACACTTGGCTAGTTTTTGGTTGCAGCCATCGTTGTTTGGCAGGCCCGGACTGGATTTGAACCCGCCAGCTCAGGTGTATGTGGCTGGCGCCTTAGCCGCTTGAGCCACAGGCGCCCAGCCAGCAAAAGACACTTCTGTCATCTGTAGGGGTGCCCATCTGTACACCAGCCAGAGATGCCCTTAGACAGAGAGACTAGGAAACTCTTGGCCTGAAATGAAGGTGGTGTCATGAGGGTGGGCCAGGACACCAACATCATCTGCTCAAAAGACCTAGAATCCCATCACCCAGAAGAAACAGCTTAGCATCTTGGTGTATTTCTTTCCATTTTTTTGTATAATTATGTGCACATACATTCTCTTACCAAAATGGGACCGCACTGTGCACACACTGCTTGTATTCACTTATGACACTGTATAGAATCTTCCAACATTTGTAACATGCCCTCTTTGGTTGTAATGATTAAGAATGTGAGTCAGAAGCTCAACTGCCTCTGCAAAATACTGGCTTACTACTGAGGGACTGAACATCCTCCATCAGCTTCCTGAGCTATGAAATGGAAGCAATAATCACCCTATCTCACAGGGCCGTTGGAAGGCTGAAATAAGTTTTTGTTTGTCAAGTTCTTAGAAATCTGCTTGGCACATACTAAGTACTCGATAAATGTTAGCTGTCTGTTATTCTACATCATTTTGACGATTGCTTAGTATTTCATTGTGTGAGTGTGCTGTAATTTACTTGATCATCCCTCGCCAATCAACTAGGATTATAAATAATTTCAATAAAATAATCAACAACTCACTTAACATCTTTAGAGCTAAATCTTTGGGGACATCAACTATTTCTTTAGAATACATTCTTGGAAATAGAATTACTGATTTATAAAGCATGGATATCATTAAGGATTTTATATCTGTGGAATTTCCCTCCAGAAATGTGCCAATTTATATGGGCAACCAGACTTGGAGAGTTTCCTTTCTTTGTACTCTATTACCAACTGTAGGAATTTTTATTTGAAAAATATATTTTTAACAACTTGATGAGCACATCTTTTGTTTCAGTGTCATTTACTAAGAAGTTCATCCGGCTCAGCGCCTGTGGCTCAAGTGGCTAAGGCACCAGACACATACACCTAAGGTGGCGGGTTCAAATCCAGCCCGGTCCTGCCGAACAACAATGACGGCTGCAACCAAAAAAATAGTCAGGCGTTGTGGCGGGCACCTGTGGTCCCAGCTACTTAGGAGGCAGAGGCAGGAGACTCACTTGAGCCCAGGAGTTGGAGGTTACTGTGAGCTGTGATGCCACGGACTCTACCTAGGGGGATAGCTTGAGGCTCTGTCTCAAAAAAAAAAAAAAAAAAAGAAGAAGAAGTTCATCTATCTGGCAAGGTGGCTCATGCCTGTAATCCTAGCACTTTGGGGGGGCTGAGGCAGGAGGACTGGCTTGAGGCTAGTTTAAGACCAACCTGGGCAATTGAGTGAGACTCTACTGCTATTAAGAAATAAAAGAAGAGTCATCTTTCCTTATTGTATTTAAATACTTTAATTTCAGATTAAATTTTCATATCATATTTGGACTTGATTCTGAAATTTTTATTGTATCATAAATTTATATATTTGCCTGATAGCACCACCTCTTGAGATCCTCAAAATTCTAGTGGGATTTCTAAAAATTTTGCTAAATGTACAGTTTAATTTTGTGAAAAATTGATATTGTTATAATAGTAGGTGTTTTCATCCAGGAACAAGATATGCCTATCCATGCAATGAGGACTTATAAAAAAACTATTTAGAAATAATGACATTCACTCCAGAAAAACGTCTGGTTTGGGGAACTCTGTTTTCAAAATCTAAAATTAGTTTTGCTTGTGCATGTTCAAATTTAGTGCACTTCAGAGAGCAAATTTCTTCCCATTTTACTTTTTTGTTTGGCCAAACCTAAGGCATTCTACTCTTCTGTGAACTCCCAGTTGTATCAGTTCTTCTCTATTTCTATTTTCAACTGCTTATCTTCTCATCTATACATCTTAAGAGAAGTTTACTTTATTATTCTAAAAAACAACTTTCTCTTAATTAATTAATTAACTTATTGATACAGAGTCTCACTATGTTGCCCTTGGTAGAGTGCTGTGACATCACAGCTCACAGCAACCTCAATCTCTTAGGTTTAAGCAATTCTCTTGCTTTAGACTCCCAAGTAGCTGGGACTACAGGCACCTGCCACAACGCCCGACTATTTTTTTTTGTTACAGTTGTTTAGCTGGCCCAGGACAGGTTCGAACCCGCCACCCTCAGTGTATGTAGCTGGTGCCATAGCCACTGTGCTATGGGCACAGAGCCAGCTTTCTCTTATTTTAGGTGAAAAATGTCATCCAAAACTAAACAGCAAATATTCATTCAATATGCACTGGACTCGGCTTGATGCCTGTGGCTCAAGCAGCTAAGGCGCCAGCTACATACACCAGAGCTGGCGGGTTCAAAACCAGCCCAGGCCTGCCAAACAGCAATGACAACTATAACCAAAAAATAGCTAGGTGTTGTGGCAGGCACCTGTAGTCCCAGCTACTCAGGAGTCTGAGGCAAGAGAATCACTTAAGCCCAGGGGTTAGAGGTTGCTGTGAGCTGTGATGTCACAGCACTCTACCCAGGGCAACAGCTTGAGGCTCTGTCTCAAAAAAAAAAAAAATGCATTGGACTCAAAATGAGTGAGCCTTCAGCAACTGCTGAATATTTGCAAGGTAAATACAGTAAATCATATTAATGTGCTACTTGATAACATAATGTGATGTTCTTTTATATATAGCATCCAATAATGACTGTTAAGGTCATTGCTTATAGCCTAATAAGAAAGCTTTCCACATTAAAGCCCTGCTCAGCAGGCTGGCTCTTGTTGACTTCTCTTAACCTTGTCCTGGAGGTAAATTGCACTCAATTGGCTCCACAGTCTGTTCCTTCCACCCCAGAGACTCTGCAATTGTGCTGCTTCTGTAGGCCCATTGCACTCCACACAGTGCCATCAGCCCTGCTTTCTCCCACCTGTCCTTCTGACCTCCACAGTCCCTCTGGACCTGACTTCCTGAACCTCTCCTCTTCAGACTTTCTGCTGTACTGCTGAGATGTTTACAGCAACACCATTGGAAACAGCAAAAAAATTGGAAACAACTTAAATTCATCAACAAGGGAATCATAAAGTACAATTGTACCATTCTGTAACTAACTAGCAGTGTGATCTTGAGCAAGTATGTTCCTTAACTTTTTTGAACCTCAATTATCTGAATAAAACAGAGATAGGGGCCAGGCATGGTGGTTCTTGCCTGGCCTATAAAAGTTTCTGCTAGAGGTCCCTGAGGCTTATTCTACTGGGACCCCTCAGAGATGCTGGGAAGGACACACTCAGCTAAGGACACTTCTGTCATCTGTAGGGCATGCTCTCAGGACACCAGCTCCCTGGCATTCTGGTCTGACCTGTACACCAGCCAGAGGTGCCCTTAGGCACAGAGCTGAGGTCAGAAGTTGGAGACCAACGTGAGCAATAACAAGACCCTACATGTACAAAAAATACAAAAATTAGCTAGGCATGGTGGTGCACACCTATAGTCCCAGATATTGGGGAGGCTGAACCAGTAGCAACATTTCAGCCCAGGAGTTGGAGGTTGCAGTGAGCTATGATGACATGATGAGGCCACTACCCTCTAGCCCAGGGCAACAGAGGGAGATGCTGTCTCAGAACAAAAGAAGACCATAGAAAGCCTGTAATCTTAGCACTTTGAGAGGTGAAGGCAGGAGGACCCATGAGCTCTGAAGTTGGAGACCAGCCTGAGTAAGAGTGCAACCCCATCTCTACTAAAAATAGAAAAATTAGCCAGGTGTTGTGGTGGGCACCTATAATCCCAGATACTTAGGAGGCTGAGGCAGGAGGATTGCTTGAGCCCAGGAGTTTGAGGTTGTTGTGAGCTATTATGTCACACTACTCTAACCTGGGCGATGTAGTGAGACTGTCTCAAAAACAAAATAGAAAAAAAAAAAAAAATCACCATAGAATGCACAACACAAAGAATGAAGCCTAAATGTAAACTACTGACTGTAGTTAGTAACAACGTATCAATATACACTCCCTAATTATAACAGATTATCATACTAATGCAAGATGTTGATAATAGGAGAAATGGAGTAAGGAAGTATATATAAAATTTTCTTTGAATCTGAAACTACTGAAACAATAGTCTATTTAAGTGTAAAGGATGAGGTTTATGGTTCCCAACAGCAAATCTTCTGACTGGAGAGTCATGGGCATAGCCCCAGGAATTTCTTTTCTTTTTGCTTTTCTTTTTTTCCTTTTTTATTCTGGGTCCTAATCTCTAACAAAAGAGCTCCAGTAATTTATTATACCTCAAGTGCTGTTTGGGTTCGGAGACTTGCCCAGATACTTGCAAGATGAAGAGTCAAGCATGCAAATGGCAGACAGATTTAGCTGGTTTCTTTGCATAGACAGAAACCCCATGAAAAATCAAAAGTTGCTGTCCTCTCTGAGCTCCTCCGTATCCCCACCACCACCACCACTACCACATTGCCTTTTTACTCAGGCCTCAACTGTCGGACTCTGTTTCTCAGTCCCATTCAGACCCACATAAAAAGACCTTTCGCTAGTTGCCCTACTGGCTTCATCTCTGACTAGTCCTGGACAGGGCAGGCAGTCTATTTCCAATGTAGGATCATTTTTATATCCCTCTTGCCAAATGTAGCTCTGGCTCAATGAATACCCTCTTCCTCCAGCTTCTAGTAGAGTCCCTGTTTGTTTACCTGGACCTCTGGGAGGTGTCTCACTTTCAGATTCAGTTCCCATGAGAATATAAACTCCAGAGAGCAGGCTGTGGTATTTTCACTGTCTTGTTCTCCGATGTATCTCCTGCACCTGAAACAGAGCCTCATTTGTAGAAGTATAAATGACACTTGGCGACTGAATAAAGAAAGGAAAGATGTACACATAGTTTTCCCAAGTGTCCTTTCTTGTGGGCGGGGGAGACCCTCTCTCATTTCTCTAAGATCATATCCTTCCACATTTTTCTCTTAAAATGGCTTTTCTCTAATAATAGAAAATGTTGTCCCTATGAAAGGGACATTTACTTTTCACTGTCCTTTATGCATTTTGATATTAAAAATGAATGAAAGTTAAAAATAAGATAAAAATAAAATAATTTGTCTTTTCTGACAGCAACTCTTTAAATGTTTATAACTGGCAAAATAATAATGAAAAATATTGATTTCCTAAATGTTTTAATTTGTCCTCTCTTTTTAACTAATAGCAGAACTGTCTAATCCCAAAGCACTGAACATAGTGCTTCACACATAGTACTCAAATATTCGAAACTTTCTTTTTTATTACTTATTTATTTATTTTAGACAGAGTCTCAGCCTGTTGCCCTTTGTAGAATGCTGCATCATTTAAGCTCACAGCAACCTCAAACTCTTTTTTTTTTTTTTAAGACAGAGCCTCAAGCTATCCCCCTAGGTAGAGTGTGGTGGCATCACAGCTCACAGCAACCTCCAACTCCTGGGCTCAAGCAAGTCTCCTGCCTCTGCCTCCCAAGTAGCTGGGACCACAGGCATCCGCCACAATGCCCAGCTATTTTTTGGTTGCAGCCAGCATTGTTCTTTTTGGCGGGCCCGGGCTGGATTCGAACCCACCACCTTAGGTGTATATGCCTGGCACCTTAGCCACTTGAGCTACAGGCGCTGAGCCAGCAACCTCAAACTCTTGATCTCCAGCCATGCTACCGTCTCAGCCTCTCGAGTAGCTGGGACTACAGGCTTGTGTGCCACTGTGCCTTAAGACGAAATTTCACTTTAGCTCAGGCTGGTCTTCAACTCCCAAGCTCAAGCAATCCACCTGCCTCAGTCTCCCAGAGTGCTAGGATCACAGTCATAAGCCAGAGCACTTGACCAAGGGTACTCAAATATTTGATAAGGAAGCAACCACCTCTAGTTCACAAGGTTTGGGGTTAGTGTGTGGATATCACAACAATAAAAGTGTCCTTTCTGACACGGTTGAGGGCCTTTGTCACCTGTCACTGCATTCTTAACAATAAAGCCCTGGTGGGCTACCACTGGGCCCTGCCCCCTCAGTTCTCAGGCTTCCTTCAACCACACGTGCAGTTGGGGTGCGCTCAGGGCAGTGTAGTGTGGGCTGTGGCACTTGAAAGACCTCCTGCGTATCTTGTTGTGACCACAGTAGGTGCACATGGAGCCGTGTCTCCCTGAGTCAGAGGCTTGCTACAAACACAGGCTCCATGCCGCGGAATCTGAATGGGAGTGGGAGTCGCCTGGAGTGTGGTTATAAAGATGCTCTGAGAGACTGTCCCCAGTTGCTGTGGCCCTCTCTGCTCCTGTCCCCTCCTCCCCTGTAGCTGCAAGCTAAGGAGCACCAAGAATGCCAGGAGCCACAGATGCACGAAGAGGCCAAGAGGCTGGAAGGGATCTACCCAGAGTCTCAGAGGGGCACAGCTCTGTCCATACTTGCTTTCAGACTCTGGGCCAGAACCAGGAGAAAATAAATAAAACGTGTTGTTTTAAGCCACCCGGTCTGCAGTATTTTGTTACAGCAGCCATGGGAGACCAATACAGATTTAAAATGTAATATTTACCCAGTGAATAACAATCCTCCCACCACGGTTGTTTGTTGATCTTACCTTGAAGGTGATGACATATAACTTGAACCACAGCTCAAGCTCTGTGAGGTGCTTGTGTCTTTTTTACACCCACCCCCATCCTTCCACTTCCCAGAAACATGCTAAAATGGCCCACACGACATACACTTTCTGAGCTGTGGGGCTTCTCAGATTGGGCTGTGCCCTTGTGAGGCTCCTCTGGCTAAGGGGTGTGCAGGAGTCCCCTGTAGACCTCGTTAAGATACAGACTCCCAGCCAGAGGGTCCAGGTGTGGTCAGGTGCACCCTCAGACCACATTTGTTGCAGCAAGGCCTTTAGTTCACAACGCAGCCTGGTCTCTGAGAAAAGAGTGACTAAATTAGAAGCAGCAAGTAATGGATGTGGGAAAAGGACAAGGGTTTCTCAAATATGGTGTGAATCAGAAGACAGAATCCCACAGAGACAAAGTGGACCCATTTCAACAGAATTACTTTTTTTTTTCCAGCTTCAAAACCATTTTATACAAAGTCACAGTGTCAGAACTCTGATAGGAGAGAGAGTGGGGAAACTTTACCCTGGAAGTGAGAACAATGTAACATAAATATTATACCTGCATATTAACTTGAATAAAGGCCAAAAAAAAAAAAAGAAAGAAAGAAAGAAAGAAAACAGAGTGGGAGTGAGGGGTGCCATCTGGCTCAGGAGGTATCCATGGTTTCACCTTTGAGCTCGTTGAAGAGGAAGGCATCCTGGTATTCTTTCATGTACTGTGTGGAGCGAGACTCATCCAGAAAGGGGGAGTAGATCTGCTTGATGTCATCTACCTGCGCCTCTGTGCCCGTGTGTTTCTGGCACACCAGGCTGGCAGCTGTGATGAGCTGGATGGCATTGTGCAGTGATGTCTCCAGCCAGGTGCGGGTTAGCACTGTGTAAGCATCCTCACTCATCTCCACATCTTCCTTCTCACATTGGATGCGGAGGATCTGCTTTGTGTCCTTCTCCCTGTAGGGAGCAATGGAGATGATGAGAAGCCAGTCCAACAGGTCTGTGGGGATGCCATGGGGGCTCTGGTAGCTGGTGCCATGGCTGGTGGCCAAGATGAGGACAGGTGCCATGTCACTCTCCAGGGCCCAGTTGAGGAAGGAGAAGTTCTCAATGTCCAGCTTGTGGACCTCATCAATGAACAGCACCCCCAGGATGATCTCTGCTTTGCCCTCCTCACGCCACTCAGCCACCTTGGCATGGATCTGTTCTCAGACTTCTGACTTGATCTCCCCAGTGTCACCTGAGAAGAGAGCCAGAAAGCCCTGGGTGAGAATTGACGACATCAATCTCGTGCAGGGACACAGTGTGCACTACCTCCTTGTTTCTGGAGCTCCCCATCTGGGCACTGCATGAACTTGGTCTGGGAGCCCATTGGGTCATAGTCACGAGCACATGTGAAGGAGTGGCCCAGCTTAGAGACCTTGCCTGTTGCCTTGTGAATGGTGATCACATCCCTGGCCTGGACCTTGTCTTTGGTCAGAGATTCAATCATCTTGGTGCCCAGATTGTAGATGGTTTCCATCTCTGTAGTCTTGAGGGTCAACTTGCCCACTTTGGAGCCCATCCCTGTGGCCAGCCGATCAATCTGGATCTCCACCACCTCTCCTTCAAAGATCTCGTTCTCCTCCTTGATGTGAACACCAATGGATCGCCGGAAGGCCTGTGTCAGTGCCTCAGTCTTGCTCATCTCCAGGGAGATCTCACTGCCAGCAATGGCTGTAAATGGGGTGTCAGGGCCCAGGGCCTGTGCCATGCCCATAGCAATGGCTGTTTTCCTTGTGCCTGGCTGGCCAGCAATGAGAACTGCCCACCCAGCAATCTTCCCTTCCTGGATCATCTCCAGCACCACACTGGCTGCTCGCCGTGCCGCCAGCTGACCCACCATGCCTTGGGAAGCCCCCCGAGGCTCCAAGGCATCATCCAGCCCCAGTCCCCATATGTGGGAATGAGCACCAATACGTTCAATCCTTGTCACATCATGGATCTCCAGGACTTTGGTCGCTGTCACTGTTGCCATGATGCTCACCAACTGCCAAATGTCTCAGCGGAAACGGAAGTCAGAACTACATTTTTATTGCAAGGTCTTAGATCTTTTGGATTCTAACTTACTCATGAAAAAAGTGTTAAGATGTCTTGCCCAACATTCTAGAGATTTTGTTATCAGCCCCCTGGTTTCCGGCTTGTCAGCTGACTCTCTCTCTCTCAGATTTTAAAGTTCTTCTTAAATCCAGATAGCCTGAACACTTAAAGATACCTTCATTATAATAACATTTAATCTAAATAATAATTTTACAGGAAGTTTAATTTTTTTTCATTTGTCAAACATCTATTAAAGCAGAGAAATTTATTGTTGGGACACTTCAATCACCACAGGTGTGAGATGGGGTAGAATAAAATATAAGCTAACATTGCCTTTTATGTTAATATTTGACAATGTGAGGAGTGGATTTCAGCAGATTAAGAGCAGCCTTAAGGATACATCAGAAGCATAAGCTCTTCTTTCTGGGATACAGTGTTACATGTAACCTTAACCACCCACTCACATCACTGCAGAGAAGTGCCAGAAACTGAGACAGTCACACTACTGGGAGTATCTGTAATGTGGTCCTGTGACCGCCTATATGTGTGCAAACACTCCCCCCTCCCCATGATTGCATTTCTGTGGTGGGTTTTACTATAGTGAAGAAAACCTTTTTATTTTCTTCATATGATTTGACACTAAAAAATATTAGGAAGAACTTAGCAAAACCAAAGCCATGACCCAGAAACCCAATGTGTTGTGTATGTATCATTTTTATTTTGGGGACGAGTTTTATTATTTCTGGAACTATTACAAGACTTCTGTTAAATATGTTCAATGCTAAGAGGAAACAGACTCTTGGCAAATGTGGAAAACCAATTACAGAAATTTGAGAGCTAGAGAAACACAGGGAAGGTCCGAGAGGTTTGTCCTCCCCCTTCTCCCACTGCTGAAAACACTTAGATGGTGGAATCACCACAAAGAAATCTATGTCTGTTTCAGTGTGGCCCCTATTTTCCTATTTATATGATATTTTTGAGTTAAATCTACTTCTAATGCAGTAGAGTACAACACAGAATTACTTTTCTTAAGGCAAATCTGATAAAGGAAAAAGGAATATAACTTAGAGAATTACCCACTAAGAGCAAAAGAAAAAGCATCACTACTACTAAAGAAAGCAAATTACACTAAATTTAAAAGCACCTGAATTACAAGGATTAATTTATTAAATTTTTGGGAGCATATCCCCTGTAAATAGTTGTCATAAAAGCTTGCTAACATGTACATGCTGATTAAGGGATATCATTTTATCTACATAAATGCTGACAAGATTGAAATAAAGGAAACTTCAACTTTTAAAAACTAGAAAGCTGATCAGAAAAAGAATCAATAGAGAAAACAGAACTTATTTTCAATTATTATTCATCTATTACTTTATGAAGTTCTATCAAGCTTGAGACTTCATGCTAAGTGCCAGAGATTATAAATGAGTGAGGCACCCATCTGTGACCTTAAAGAACCTCCAGTTTTGGAAAGGCAAGGCAGCAATTAAAAGATAGTACAGGAAATGCAATAACAGAGGCAGTAGTCCATGTGGAAGGAGTATCCCTGACAGAACGCACAGCACAGCCAAGGTTCAGAGCGGTGGGGGGGGGGGGGTGAGGGAGGTAGTGGGCGTAGCAGAGAACAAGGATCAGAAGTGAAAGGTCAGAGACTAGACTGGAGGTCGAGCTCAGGGCTGGAGCATGATAGGTGTGTGACACAGGCACCATCCAAGGAGGAAATGAAAGGCATATTCACTTGAGATTTTTGAAAAGACATGCCTTGATGAAGCCTGTGTTAGCAAGGACAATGGAGTGTTGAGGAATGCAGAGGACTGTGATGGGAGAAAAAGCAAGGGGGGTGGAGGGGAGAGAGAAGGAAGGAAGGAAGAGACAGAAAGAAAAAAGGGAAGGGGAAAGGAAGGGAAAAAAGAAAGAAAAGAAAGAGAGAGGAAGGAAGGAAGAAAGGGCGGGTAAGAGCTAAGGGAATTTACAGCTAAGGAAAGGAAAGGACAGGAAAAAAAGAAAGAAAAAAAGAAAGAGAGGAAGGAAGGAAGGAAGGAAGGAAAGAAGGAAGGGAGGGAGGGAGGAAAGGGAGGGAGGGCCAGAGCTAAGGGAATTTATAAGGTAAAGCCCCTAGGGACCAGCAACAGTGGGAAGCCACCTCTGCCCTAGCCTGAGGGGCTACAAAGAAAGGGGCCTTGCCAGAACCTGCTGTGTGGGGGCCAAGGGAGAGTACTCACTTGAGAAATTCTAGGACACACCTTAGTAAAACTTGGTGCTTGTTATCCAATTTCAAATATTTTTACGTGGCTGAACATGGTGGCCCACACCTGTAATCGTAACACTCTGTGAGGCGGAGGTGGAAGGATTGCCTGAGCTCAGGAGAGACCAGCCTGAGCAAGAGCAAGACCCTGTCTCTATTAAAAATAGAAAAACTAGGGTGGCATCTGTGGCTCAAGGAGTAGGGCGCTGGCTCCATATGCCAGAGGTGGCGGGTTCAGACCCAGCCCCAGCCAAAAACTGCAATTAAAAAAAAAAAACAGAAAAACTAGCTGGGTGTTGTGGCAGGTGCCTGTAGTCCCAAGCTACTAGGGAAGGATCACTTGAGCCCCAGAGTCTGAGGTTACCATGAGCTATGATGCCATGGCACTCTAAGCAAGGTGACAGACAGAGACCCTGTCTCAAAAATAAATAAATATTTTTATACATTTGTATCATGGTTTAATAGTTCGATTTGAAAACTATCAGACAGTACATCTTAATTATGGAACTTAGTTTAAAACACACACACACACACCCATCAACTATTATGAGGCCAGGTATTTCTCTTCAGTTGCGCCTGCAGAGATGTCCTGCAGGCTATGCCTGTCACCCCCTGGTAGCAGCGTGACTCACTGTGTTGGCCTTGCCAGCTGCTGCCACCTCCTCCATGCTGCTCCATGGGCTTCCCTGCCAGTTTCACAGGACTTGGAGAACTGTTTGTTGGCCAAAGATAAAGAGCATTAAGTGCTAAGTATGGGTGGGAGGTGGAAGTGAGAGGATGGGTGGACACCCTCCTTTTGTCCCTCTCAGCCCCCAGAATATCAAATCCTCACACTGATCCTTAATCACAAAAGTTAAACAGACTCAGCCAACTCAATTTTCAGTGATAATGAGCATCAGAAATCACATGGATTAGTGAGTCGCAAATGATCTCTTTCAGAATAATTTTATTTCTAACTTTTTAACCCTCCTTAGGCACTAATAAGAAGCAACAATGGGGACTGATGGGAAACTGACAAGTGTTTTTCTCCTTTCTTTGGCAGAGTTACATATGAGTACTAAAAGGGCCAGGAGCCCTGACATCTGAGGTGAATAAGCGGAAGGTAAATGGGAGGGGCAGCAACCCTTTAGCCTTGACAATCATTGGGAAGGTGGGACTGGAGAGGAGGTACAGAAGCACGTCTTAAAGACACAGTCCTCTCCTTGTCTCAGCCTATGCAACTGAACCTCCAAAAGTCCTGCCTTGAACTCTTGGTTCCTCCTTCCTTCTCCACCTTCTGAAGGACTGAGTGACAACTAGGCATTCAGCCACAAGGACTAGGTATGCCAAGAACCCCTCTGGGACTTGACGCATCAGATGCCACAAACACAGTCAGTAGGTATAGGGTTCTATGGAGTAACGCCACTGAAAGAATAAGAGGGAAAGAGAGGGGGTAAAGGAACCAACAGATGGGGTGAGAAGACTAAGCCATGCACCACTGTCCATGGCAAAGGTCAGTTTAAAAGAAGACAGAAGATGCAAATTTGAAGGGATATTTCTGTTAAAAATTATAGGGATGCTTCACTTTCTGTAGCAAAAGAAATATAGGTGGCAATCTTATGTTCATACTGTCATCTGAAATATAAATGAATGAAAGGACTAAGGCAAAAATGTTTAAAAGCTTAAACTGTCCAAAAAGTCTAATAAAAAATGGATTAATAATCTCTGAATTGAAAAATAAATTTCTGTCTGTATAAAAATGTCTATTTGGTGAGTGATTAAAAGAAAATACATAGGCCTAGGCATGGTAGCTCATGCCTGTAATCCTAGGGTGGCTGACACCTGTACTCTTAGCACTCTGGGAGGCTAAGGTAGGTAGATTGCTTGAGCTCAGGAGTTCAAGACCAGCCTGAGTAAAAGAGAGACCCCGTGTCTAGTAAAAGTAGAAAAATTAGCTAGGGGTTGTGATGGGTGCCTTTAGTCTCAGCTACTCAGGAGGCAGAGGCAGGAGGATCACTTGACACCAGGAATATGAGGTCGTTGAGAGCTATGACACCACAACACTCTACCCCAGGCATCAGAGTGAGACTCTTTGCTAAAAGGGAAAGAAAGGAAAAAAAAGAAAGAAGGAAAGGCAAGGAAAGCAAAGCAAAGGAAGGAAAGAAAAGAAAGAAAGAAAGAAAGAAAACACATAGCCACATGGTTTTGAACAGTCAGGTAGGAAGCCCAGCTCTGTACCCACTGTCAGTCCTTGGGAAAGTTACTGAAACCCGAGACTCAGAGCTTCAATTTCTCTATCTTTAAAAATGGAAATAGTGGGGCTGGGTGTGGTGGTGGGCGAGCACCTGTAGTTCCAGCTACTTAAGAGGCTGAGACAAGATGATTGTTTAAGAGTTTGGCTCAAGCGGCTAAGGCGCCAGCCACATACACCTAAGGTGGCAGGTTCGAATCCAGCCGGGTGGGCGTTGTACAGGGCAGGGCAGGCACCTGTAATCCGAGCTACTTGGGAGGCTGAGGCAGGAGACTCGCTTGAGCCCAGGAGTTGGAGGTTGCTGTGAGCAGTGAAGCCAGGGCACTCTACCCAGGGGCTCAGCTTGAGGCTCTGTCTCAAAAAAAGAAAAAAAAAAAGACTAAGAGTTTGAGTTTACTATAATCTGTGATGATGGCATGACACTCTACCCACAGTGACAGAGGAAGACTCTGTCTCTAACTAAATTCATAAATGAGAATAGTGACTATATCTGCTCCTAGAATTTTTGTGAAGATTAAGGCACATAGAAGTGTCTGGTATATATCAAATGTTCTACAAATATTATCACTCTACATAGATTAATTTATAGTTATGTACTGAATACCAAAGCAAAAATCCTAAGAGAAAGACTTGCTGGCAAAGTTCCAAACTTGATGCTTGCATTCATTATAAACAACTTACTTATTTTTACTTCACTCAGCTTAATATCCAAATTGTTGGATGTTCAGGAAAAATCAATTTAATAATAAAAATTAACAATTTAAAAGCTAGAGAGTTAAAGAAAGCTAAATTTTCATCACTTGAACAATTATTTATGTTTCACTTCCAAGGACAGCAGAATCTTTATGCTGAAGATTTCTGCTTTTTTTTCATAATTTCTGCTTTTTAATTCCTGTAAGAAATAGTGATAGGTAAGGGCAAAAAGCCCAGAACAATTGTTATTTGAAGAAGTTGCAACAATGTTTTATAATTTTCTTTACATTTCTTCCTTTTCCATAACAATAAAAAATAAATTATATATATATATATACACACACACACACACACATATACATGTATGTGTGTATATATACATGTATACACATATACATATCAGGTTCAGTGTCTCACACTGGTAATCCTAATCTGGGAGTCTGAACTGGGAGGATCCCATGAGCTTGGGAGTTTGAGACCAGCCTGAATAAGAGTGAGACCCTATCCCTACTAAAAATAGGAAAATTAGTCAGGCAAGGTGGTAGGTGGCTGTAGTCCCAGCTATTCAGGAGGCTGATGCAGGAAGATCACTTGAGCCCAGGAGTTTGAGGTTGCTCTGAGCTAGGGTGAGGTCATGGCTCTGCAACTCAGACAACCAAGTAAGACTCTGTCTTAAAAAAAAAAAAAAAAGACATATCACATTAGTGTAACTTTGAGGAAAGTCTGTAAGATAAGTTTGTTTAACATTAAATCTGTTTTAATGGAAATCCCTCTAGTAAGAAATGAGGTCATGCCTCTTTCTTGCCTCTTGTAATGAAACATGTCATTAAATTTATCTTCTTTTCTAGACACTTTCTTTCATTTGTTTGTTGTTCCCAAGTCTTTCTCAATTGACTGATAATTAATTTAATTGATTATTCAAGTAAATAGATTACTGATTTTTTTTTCATTTTTCAAAGGCATGAAATTTATGTTAAAAAAGAGCTATTTCAACACAACTCCAATTTTAACAATTTTTTCCTATCCAGTTTCTAGAAAAGCAACATCAAATTAATTTTATTCAAAACTCTCCAAACATCTTCCACATGTGTATCTCTAATTTCATGCATGTTTTCCCTCTTTCTTTTTGTTTTTTGTTTTGCAGTTTTTGGCCGGGGCTGGGTTTGAGCTCCCCACCTCTGGCATATGGGGCCGGCACCCTACTCCTTGGAGCCACAAGTGCCACACTGTTTTCTCTCTTTTACCATCTTTCTACTCCTTAGATTTTGACAACAAAATAGGAACAATATTCCATTCCATCATCATCATGATGTTCCATTACCCAGAAAACATTTTTAGGAAGAAAGAAAATCCTCCTTTTTACGTAGACTAATAATACCTGATTGATCTCCACATTTCTGTACCCTTCTAATTTCCCCCGCCCCCAAGAGACAGGGCTTCTTTATGATGCTCTGGTAGAGGTGAACTCCTGGCCTCAAGCGCTCCTCCCTCCTCAAAGCCCTGAGTACCGGAGCAGCCACCATGCCCAGCCTAATTTCCCTTCTTTTCTTTTTTTTTTTTTTTTGAGACAGAGTCTCAAGCTATCCCCCCGGGCTGAGTGCCGTAGCATCACAGCTCACAGCAACCTCCAATTCCTGGGCTCAAGCGAGTCTCCTACCTCCGCCTCCCAAGTAGCTGGGACCACAGGCGCCTGCCACAATGCCCAGCTATTTTTTGGTTGCAGCTGTCATTGTTTGGCAGGCCCGGGCTGGGTTCACACCTGCCCCCTCAGGTGTATGTGGCTGGGGCCCCAGCCACCTGAGCCACAGGCGCCGAGCCATTTCTCTTCTTTTCAAAATTACAGTCTAAAAGATTATGACCCCACTTAATTCTCTCATATTTCAAAAATAATCTGAGCAGAGCTATAATCTCAATGGCTCTTTTAAAGGTCTCATCTGTTCCAAGGCCTTGAGATACCATCCAATACATATGATAAACAGTATC
The DNA here is from genome assembly GCF_000181295.1 of Otolemur garnettii. NCBI lineage: Eukaryota > Metazoa > Chordata > Mammalia > Primates > Galagidae > Otolemur > Otolemur garnettii. Next base: position 544,179 of record NW_003852629.1, read on the forward strand.
AAGATCTTTAGTCTAGAGCCGGAAGCACAGTATTTTAACAAGAGAAGCAAACTTGGAAAGCTAACCAGTCAGCATCCTCTTTAGCATATGGAAACTAAAAAAAAATAAATAAATAAATATATAGTTTTTTTTTTGCTTAAAATTTTACAAAAGGACATTAAAATGAATTGCCATAGATCCTTATTAAAGGAATCTTGAAGACAAAGCTAGGTTGGTTTTTTTTAATAGCAGAACTTCAATTAATTTATAAGAAAAAATCCAACAACCCCATACATCAATGGGGAAGAGACATGAATAGATTCTTCTCTAAAGGTGATTGACAAATGGCTACTAAGCACATGAAAAGATGCTCATCATCCCTCATTATCAGAGAAATGCAAATTAAAACCACCCTGAGATATCATCTAACCCCAGTGAGAATGGCCTGTTATCACAAAATCTCAAAACTGCAGATGCTGGTGTGGATGTGAAGAGAAAGGAATGCTTTTGCATTGCTGGTGGAACTGCAAACTAATACAACCTTTTTGGATGGAAGTATGGAGACACCTTAATGAGCTCAACCTAGACCTCCCATTGGATCCTGCAATCCCATTACTGGGCATCTATCCAGAAGGAAAAAAACTCTTTTATTATAAAGACACTTGTACTAGGTTGTTTATTGCAGCCTAATTTACAATCGCTACAATGTGGAAACAGCCTAAATGTCCTTCAGCCCAGCAATGGACTGGTAAGCTGTGGTATATGTATACCAAGGAATATTATTCAGCCATCAAAAATAATGGAGATTTTAGAGCATTTGTACTAACCTGGATGGAGGTGGAACACATTATCCTTGGTGAAGCATCACAAGAATGGAGAAGAAAGAATCCTATGTGTTCAACTTTGATATAAAGACAATTAATGACAAGGTGGGGTATGGGGGAAGGGATACTGGACAGAGAAGGAGGGAGGGGCTGTGGGGAAGAAAAAAAAAAGGAAAGAAATTAGTGACTAATTCTTATATAAGTTGTATTGGGACCAAAGTAAACATTTATTAAATTAAACATTTATTTTTAATTCAACATGTTAATATGTTGTTTATTTTTTCTCCAATTTTAATATCAGGTGTTTCCAGATTAAGTAGAATGATTTTGAAGTATTTCTTTTTCTTTTGTCTATAAGATTTGGCATAATCTGTTTTTTTTTAATTATCTGTTACTTTCATTTATAAATATTAGTTGTCTATTTTTTTTGAGACTTTGGAAAAAATAAAATAAGTTAACTGATCAAAGTATTCTATAATAGACATACTTCTACCTTGACAATGTGAATGTTACTTTCTTTGCATTATTACTATTATTATTGCTTAATATTTCGTTGCAGCAATTTGATTTCTTTTCTGAATGTATTTATCTTCATTTATTTTTAATGAAGTTTTTGTTGTCAGCCCTTATGTTAAATATTGCTGTCATTAAATTTAGCCTTTTTAATTCTGTAAAAGGCAAAAGTGGAAACCTAATATACACATGTATAAGAAAAATAAAAATAAAATAAAATACAATTTTACAAAAGGACATTAGAATGAATTGCCATAGGTCCTAATTAAAGGAATCTTGAAGACAAAGCTAGATTTTTTGTTTTTTTTTTTAATAACAGTTGGTCCTTTTCAATTACCTTAATATTTTTCATCTCAGTTTAAACCATTGTCAAATGCAGCTATTTCCTTTCCTTGTTGAGGATGATTTTGTATTTGAAACAGCACCTTTATGGGCCACTCTCAGAATCTGTGATCTCCAAAAAGTTACATTTTCCCACCATGGTGTTCCTACCCGTGGAAGGAACCCAAGGCCGGTGGGCAAGGGCGTCGGGGACCCTTGTTCCCCGCCCATTTTGATCCGAGGAAGGGCAGCCGGGCAGGGACGCAGACCGCCGCGACCAGACAATGTCCTGCATTCACCGCGGCCTCCGCCAATCACAAGCCAGCGTCTCCCGGCCCCGCGCGGCGCCACCGGCCACAGGTCCGCCCGGAGGACAACCTGGTTTCCCGGAGGCCGTCTGCGGCCGTCCCGGGGCAGAGCGCACCGCGCTCCCACCGCCCCCGGCCCGAGGAGAGACTCTGGGCGGCGGCGCCGCGGCGACCAACTTGGGACAGGGGTAGTGCACCGCGGCCAGGACGCGCCGCCCCCCTCTGGCTAGAAGTCGGTGCTGTCCCTTTAAGACGATCCTCTTTTCAGGGCCCAGAGGAGCGTCCGCGGCCCCGCCGTGGGGGGCAGCGACATCCGGGCTACTGGGCAGGCGACGGCAACTGCCCTTTGGGCAACTCCGAGTCCCCGCTGGACTCGCAGCCCGCCGCGGCTGAAGAGCACCGCGGGGCACGAGGGACTCTTCAGAGGCCATAAGTCCCCACCCTGAGATGGCTCTGCCGCAGCCAGCCTCCGCCTTGCGGACGCCGGGGCCAGCACGCGGGTCACGAACGCTCAGCTCGCGGGGCCGCGACGCGCGCGCCCGTTTCGGGCCCGCCCCACCCCTTGCGCGTGCCCAGGGGCGGGGCGCCTCAGAGGCAGCCAATCGGCGCCAACGGCCCGGGACCGCCCAAATGTCCTCGCGGGAGGGGGCGTAGGAGGGAGAACTTCGTAGGGGGCGCGGCGGCGGGAAGCAAGTGCAGAAAAGCGGGAGCGCCGGAACAGCCGGGAAGCTAGGCGAGGAGCCGGGCAGCTCCGACTCCTAAGCTCTGTGGAAGTGAAAGGGGCTGGAGCAGCGGGGAGGAGCACGGGCCTCGCGTGAGGACCGGCGAGAGCGGGCTGGAGAATGGGGGAGGCGCCGGGAGCAGGTGGCGCGCGGCAGGAGGATGGAGGGCGGGGTGCTGACTCGTCCTGCTGATAGGAAAACCGGGGATGATGTGGTGAGCTAATAAGTATACAGCCAGAGGCTGTCAGGGTTTACTTATGCAGGACAGAGAATTGGGAGAAGTGTACTTACCGGTGGAGATACATTCTAACATTTTCCTCTGTTCAGTTTAAGGTAACATATACTTAATATCTGGCGAAGAAAGTTGGTCACTTAATAATTTGTCATGAGGGTTGGGAGAAAGAGGAACAAAAGTTATTCAGAAGCAAAATTCATTTTTGTTTTTCACTCTACCAAAAATGTGAGAAAGGATATGTTTCAACAGTCTGATGAAATGAGTTAATTTGTAAGGTACGGTAGGGAGTGTATTGTCTGGGAAAGTCACTGCCAGGTAGGTGATCATGAACAAGCCCCTAACTCTAAATCTCATTTTCCCTACTTAAAAAATTGAAGCAAAGAAATCCCCTATCTATGTCACAGCGTGTTTGGAGATTTCATGTGTATTAAGCACTGTTCCGGGGAGCTGTCCGGGCCATTTTCTCTGTGCATGCCTGTGGATGGTCTCATCCACTCCCAGAGCGTCCTCATCTTGCTTCCAGACCACCGTATGTTCAAGTCCAGGCATATTAACTTGGGTGCCACAGAAATCTCAAAGTCTGTGTGTTCTAAACAAAGCTCTGTACCTTTCCTCCAAACCTCCCGTGTTTCTCCACTTAGCAACGACATCAATACAACCTGGTCATCAGCGCTCAACCCCAAACCATTAATCCCCAGGACCCGCTTTATGTCGGTACTACTTGTCATCTGTCGTTCCCACCACACTCTGCCCCCTGTGCGGGGCACCAGCGTCTCTCACCCTGACCCCGCTTGACCTGCTCGCTGCTCTCAGCCTCTGCCCCTCCCCCATCTCGACAATGCAGCCAGTTAGATGCTGTATTTTAATGTTAATCTGGTCGTGCTGCTCCTGTTAAAAATCTTTTAGGTGCGTGTGCCCTAGGATAAGGTCCTGTCTCCTTACGTTCGCTTTATAAGACTTTCCAAATCCAGTTTCCGCTTTCGTTTGGGCTAGCGCTCTTATCGTGGGTCACTCCTCCCACCCTGCCCCACTTCCAGCCAACCTCAACTACTTTCAGTTCTCTCAACCTGTCGAGTCCTCTCAAGCTACTGTAGTACTTTCCTGGCTCCTCCTTGCCCAGTGAGGTGGCTCTTTTTCCTTTCTGCAATCCCTCCCCAAACTGAGGTTAGGGGCTCCCCTCGCATCCCTACCTTTACAGCGCACTCATAGCCCTACACTACTGTCGCCGGTCGTCTTGCCTGGGAGCACATCCCATGCCCGAACTTCGGTGCCGGGACATTGTTCCCTGTTCCTGAAATGGTCCTGACACTAGTGGTCAGAGCCTCCATCCTTTTAGAACACACAGTGATGTGAGCAGAAAATGGAACATAAGGAGTAATTGTTTGCTGATTGATTCATTTTATTATATACTGCTGTATTTTTGTTTTGAATTTCTCCTCTATAAGAATAACATTTTTTAAAAAAAGATATAGTAAATTTTTAAATAATATGCTTTTGTCACAATCAACCTCAAATCTCTTTTTAGCAAAAATGGTGTGTTATGGTTTATGAAATGAAATGCTGGAACAGTGGTTCACGGTTCAATGCAAATGGGCAGAAATGTTCATTTTAAACTTATACCATGAAACTTTAAAACTGAGCTGAAATTAATGTTCCAATAATGATTGGAGGAAGGACTGGAAGAAAGTGTGTTAAGCAGAGAGTTCTAGTTCCTTGCTGCTTCTTACTAATTTTTGAGATTGCAGTTATGAATAGGATAAGAAATTGCTCTGGCACTGGCTTGAAAAAAATCCTGGTACTCTTTATTATTTTTGTTTATATGAGATGTCAGTATAATGAATTGAAATTCTCATTTTCCTTGTGCTCACACCCATCTAGCAATGCTAACGTATGTACCTTTACATCTGTAGTATTTCTAAACATGGTCCTGCTACACACTTCCTAATAAAGTTAAACAAGAATTCTTTGTTGAGCGATGTAATATTTAGAGGGGAGGATGGGGAATAAATCTTAACTACTGCAGGTTGTTTCCCTTCAGCCTGACTCTGAAGGAGATCCTTGTTGCTTTTCTCATTACTGTACAGCTAGTCTGTTGACTTTGTTATACTTTGGTTGAAAAGAGCAGAATTTATAAAAAATAAAAATAGAAAAGAACGGGGAGAATGTGTTCAATAAAATAAGCAAAAAAGAGAAAGGAAATAGAAAAGTAAAGCAATAATGCTGAGCTAGAAAAAGAAAAAGAACTTAACTTGTATTCACTTTTTTTGTACTATAATTTTTACATAAGATCTTATATTGTCCTGTTTATTTCATTAAAACACTATTTAAAGCAGAAGAAATATGTGTATATGTACTGTTTCTACAGAAAAATATTCTCCAAGTATGCATCCTTTCTGTTTACAGAACCTGCCAAATGACTGTTATAAACAAATGATAAGAGAAAAATAAATACTAGAGAAATGGCTGTTCTTTTTTATTTAGACTTGAATAATTTTGAGTTTAGAAAAATTTTTAGATGCTCTGATTTGGCAAAAGTTCTATATTGTAGCTAACCACATTTTTCACTTTAAAACCATTTTAAAATCTTATTTTCAAACTTGTGGGCATGGTAAAGCATTTATAAAAATATTTATAATAAAACTTTTTAAATAGCTAATTTTGAGAATGTATCTACAATGGAAATACGTTTCAGCCTTACTTAAGCATGCCAAACCTTATTAGGTGGCCACTTGAGAGACACACATATTTAAGATATGATTTAAGATTGCCATTTGCTGCATTTGTTGATTTTAGCAAAAAATTTAAGTTATTAGGCAATGAAAAAAAAACAGTTTAGTAGAGAAATGCAGAGAGTGATGAGTAGAGCAAAGGAGCCAGGAAATGGGGTTAGGGTGGGGTGTGGAACTAAAGGATTCAGGTCTAAGCCAGATTTCTACTTTCTGCAAGTTATGTCAGAGACTTAATTTCCACATTTATAAATTGAGCAGCTATAATACTTACCATCTTAACAATTCCACAATGTTCCTTTGCTGATGTGAGGAACAAATGAGGATAACGTGTACCATGAACCATAAGACACTGGACACTCTTCTACACATTCTGCTTTGGACCTGGAGATATTTGGTTTTCATGGAAATTACAATAACAACAACATAATATATATTATATGTGATATAATTCAAGAAATATGAAAAAATTTAAGAAAGAAAGAAATTACCTTGTCACAAGTCTAATTCTCTAAGGGGCAGTCATACGTACTTGTATTCATTCATAGGTAATAGTTGATATTAGAGACAGTTGGAGCATGTTCTATCAAGAAATCTGGTAGTAAGTTTACAGAGGATTCTGTACAGTCTAGCTTTTGATGTGCTTTAAGTTTATACAATAGTGAGGTGATAATTGTGTATGTGTAGAAAACTAATACAATAAAAATAAGTCAAATATTTAACGTCATATCTGGTTCAATGTTCACTGTCAAAGGTTAAGACAGGAAGATATTATTCATTGACTATTTGCCATTATTAACTCATGATAAATCTGAGGGATAAAGTAGCAATGAAAATAATACTGCTGTTATCCTTGACATCTTCATCCACGTTTGAAACATTTGGAGCAGTTAATCATCCTAACAGATTTGCCTGAGAATTTAATACATTTAGAGTGCTGTAGCGCACACTGTAAGGGTGGTAAGATAAATGTGGGATGCATTTTTTAATCAAGGAAGCTAAAATTGAGTTCTGAAAAGAAACAGAAAACAAAATCCCCAAACTAAGCCCTAACACGTTTTTGAACAAGCCTCCATTCTTTGCAAGGGTAGGAGAGCTGGGTGGGCAGTTCCGGCAGCTGCTTGTCTTTGCAGCCTTTTAACAAACCCTACAGGGGGCAGTGGAGGGGGACTCAGGCCTGAGCAACCTCTGCCATCCTACTATTATGGTCTCATTCTTTGGGATCCTAAATTTGTCCATTAAAGGGACATGTGTACCCCACTTTTGTTTATCCATTCATCCACTAAAGTTGCTCATTAAAATACAAATCTTCCTAGGAGGACTGAACCTGACATGTTAAGCTAAGACCCAAATAGTCTTTTACCTACTCAGCAGAGATTGTTCTTATGCTGTTGAAATGAAGAAAAGGAACAGAATGGATATGTAAGAGAAGGGAATGTGAACAGGAAAGGTAGAGATGCAAAAAAGTATTAATGGCCAAATGAGGTGGGCCCAAAGATGACAGTTTTATCTGAGAATAGTCTCTCTCCAGCTCTTTTTCTGTGCCATTCTGGCATCATGCCATGGGGTTCCAATCTCTGCTGTCAGGCTTCCGGGGTCTGTTTCCCTGGTGCTATGCAAACTCCTTGCATGTCATGGAGTTCAGCTGAATTCAGACTAGCTTGGTGGTAAACGTGGGAACGAGGAGGAATAAACAGTCTGAAGATCAAACCCTGGAAGGCTTGAGTTCTCTGTGAACTGCTATGGCTGACTCACACCTTCTATGGGCTTCAGTTTTCACATCTGCTTGAGGAAGGCCACATGACACCCCTCTTTTGGTCTCTTAGGGTTTTTGCTCTGGCTTTCTCCCTTCCCTTGCTAACTCTGTCCTACCTCCCCTACTCTTTTCACTGTAATTAAACCTCTACCACAAGTGGTCAAAATTCTAGCAGCCCTCCAGATACGGACACAACCCAAATTTCCATCAGTGGATGAATGGATAAACAAAAGTGGGGTACACATACAATGGAATATTAATTATTCAGCCTTAGAAAGGAATTAAATTCTGACACATGCTAAGCTTCTGCACCAGTAGATCCTGCTGCAAGGAATTTTGCTTCTCTTAATTATTAATTTATATATTTTTTGAGACAGAGTCTCATTTTGTCGCCTTCACTGTGGTGTCACAGCTCACAGCAAACTCAAACTCTTGAGCTCAAGGGATCCTCTTGCTTCAGCCTCCTGAGTAGCTGGGACTACAGGTGCCTGCCACGAGACCTGGATATTTTTTAGAGACGGGGTCTTGCTCTTGTTCAGGCTAGTTTTGAACTCCTGAGCTCAAGCAATCTACCCACCTCGGCCTCTCAGAGTACTGGGATTACAGGGTTGAGCCACCATGCCCGGCCATTAATATTCTTAAATTATCTTTTCTCCCCATCGGTTAGTTCATTTTAATACACACATGGGTTAGAATTAGGTTTGGTTTGGCTACAAGTAACAAAAAAAAAATACTCAAAGAACGTTATCATTAACAAAATAGAAGTTTTATCCGAATCTTGCACAAGTTCAAGGATTGATAGTGCTTATTTTCTGTGTATCTACTCCAAGTCTTAAAGCTCAATCTCTTTCAGCTTTGCGTCACCATCCTGAGGCTGTTCTACTATCTTCGTAGTTCTTAGATGGGGCTAGACTCAAATCCCAGGCTGCAGAGTAGAGAAAGAAATAAAAAAGGGGCAGAGGACACGTACCAACTGTCTTTCCAGGAAGTTCCTCAGAGACTGAGAACCAGTATTTTTGTCCACGTACTGTTAGGGCAACATAATCCTACCTAGCTGAAAAAGAGGTTGAGATATACAGTCTTTATTTTGGGGTGCCATATGCTCAGCTAAAGATTTTATTAGTAAGGAAGAAGAGAAACAATGAGTACTGGGGGACAGGCAATGTTGGAGGCCATCTCTACATTTTGAAAGAGATACAAATAGGACATAATAATTCAGATGAATCTAGATGTCAAATGTATTTCTCCCAAATCTTAATCTTCTTTTTTGGAAGGTCATGACATTTATACTCAGTAGTTTTCAGCACCAAACAAGTCACTAAAATTTCAGGTTTTGTCCCTCTTTTTTTTTTTTTTTGAGACAGAGCCTCAAGCTATCCCCTTGGGTAGAGTGCCGTGGCATTACAGCTCACAGCAACCTC
>NW_003852629.1:553108-564085 GCF_000181295.1 Otolemur garnettii
AACCTGCCACCTTAGGTGTATGTGGCTGGCGCCTTAGCCGGTTGAGCTATAGGTGCCGAGCCTTGGTTTTGTCCCTCTTATCAGGTAGAATAAGAACTAGCACTATGACCTTGTCTTAGGATGAAGCTCAGACATGAGTTGCAGAGGAATAGAGGAAAAGGTAGTAAGTAGAGTGAAGGGCTCAGAAAGGACTTTATACTCGAACATTTTGGCGGGGGGGGGGTGCTGGAGCTGGGTTTGAACCCACCACCTCCAGCATATGAGGCCAGCGCCTTACTCCTTTGAGCCATAGGCACCGCCCTATACTCTAACACTTTTATTTATTTATTTATTTATTTATTTATTTATTTTTGGAGACAGAATCTCACTCTGTCACGTGGACTAGAGTGCGGAGGCATCATCACAGCTCACTGCAACTTCAAACTCCTGGGTTCAACCCATCCTCCTGCCTCAGCTTCCCGAGTAGCTAGGTCTACAGGCACATGTCACCACATGTATCTGGCTAATTTTTTTCTATTTTAGTAGAGACAGGGTCTCTATCTTGCTCAGGCAGGTTTTGAACTCCTGGCCTCAAGTGATCTTCCTGCCTCAGCCTCCCAGAGTACTAGGTTCATAGGTGTGAGCCACCGTGCTCAGCCCTTTTAACACTTTTTTTTTATGACACCTCCACCTCATTGACCGGATTTGCTTTGTACTGTGTTTTCCACCTTCGCTTTCTGGTTTGTGTGCTTATCTGTTTTATCAGCGCCTGTAGTTCCACCCCCGGCAGCTGGAGGGCTCTATTCCATCACCAGCCATTGCAGACACAAATTTATTACAGGGTATCAGTTGATGTTCTTCTCCAATCAACCAAGAAGCCAGAGAGTATCTCCGCACTAAGGACAGAGGGCAGAATGCCACCTGCTCAGTTCTCTGACACCACCTGGGAGCCCAGACTGCACTCCCTGGAACCCGTTCTAGTTTAGGGCCAGTCTTCTCATCCTTGTCATCCTCGGCCGCTAGTCCCCATGTCAAACCCTTTTCTCTCCTATTCTCTTTTATGCTCACTCCCATACATTTCCGTGCTCCTGCTGTCCCCATCTGATCATTTCTGCTCTCATAGTTTTTCCTGGCTCAAAATTCCTTCCATGGTGTCCTCGGAAATCCTGATTCTTCTCTTGGCTTTGCCCTGCTTGTATTCACCAAACCTATCCCACTGCACACCAACTTCCCTGAATCTCCCACCTCGCCGGGCCCAGCCCTCCACCTCCCTTCCTTGGCTGAGGACCCTTGCTCTTGCCTTAGCATCCCCTACTGCTCTGTAAGCTGCTTCCTTTCTTCCTGCAGACTCACAGAGTTCCCTTACTTTGAAAAAGGGCTTCCTTGTCTTTTCTGCTCTATTGTCTTTCCTCCTTTCATCACCAAATAAGGAAACAAGGAAATACACAGTACCCATTGCTCCCATTGCGTCACCATCGCTCCTAGATTAATTTTTGTCATCTGACAGTGCCACATCTTTATGAAATAAACACAATGACATTACCAGTGAACTCCAAATGATCTAATCCAGGCGTCCTCAAACTATGGCCCATGGGCCACATGCAGCCAGCCTAGGACATTCATCTGGCCTGCTGGGTGTTTTTGCCACGGCTGCCTGTCCTGCTTAGCAGCTGACTCGTCCCGGAGCCCGCAGTCCAGCCCTCCAATGGTCTGAGGGACAGTGAACTGGCCCCCTGTTTAAAAAGTTTGAGGACCTCTGATCCTTCAAATTACCTAACTTGGTGAAAGTATTAGATTCCTTGATTATATCATCACACCACTGCCATTATTCTTTCATTAAAATTCTATCTTGCTTTCTATCACACTATATACTCTGGTTCTTTCCTAATCTTTTATGACCATTCTATTCAGTAATAAAACAACAGACTAATAGCAAATGTTTAATGAAGACTTATTTTGCATCAGGTTGAATTGAAGGTGCTTTATAGGCATTATTTCACTTAACCTTCATAGTAACTGTATGAAGTAGATGCAGTTATTATCCCCTCTTTACAGATAAGGAAACTAAGACATGGAGACTTGCACAAGTTAACTGATGTGTTCAAGTTAACAAATCCAGTAAGATTTAGCACTGGATTCAAACCCAGACTTACTGAATTTCAAAGCAGTGACTTGGTTTGTTTGAGACAGGGTCTTGCTCTGTTGCCCTGGCTAGAGTACAGTAGCTTCATCATAGCTCACTACAACTTCCAATTACTGAATTTCGGCGATTCTCCTGCTTCAGCCTCCTAGAACTGCAGGCATACACCACCTCGTCTAACTAATCCTTTTTTTTTTTGTAGCGACAGGGTCTTGCTTGTGCTCAAGCTGTCAAAGCAGTGATTTTTGCTAAAAGAGTGAACTGCTTCTAATTTGGAAATCTGCTGTTCCTCTTTTTCTGATACAGGACCTTAAATATAGGACTTCCTCAGGATTTAGTTCTCAACTACCTGCTCCCCTGTTTATGGACATTTATTTTCACAAGCAAGTGTTTGACCTTCATGGAGTGAATTCTCTCCTTTACTTATCTTTTAAACTTTTGATTCTAGAAAATTTTAAACATACACAAAAGTATAGAAAGAATTGTTAGTGATGATTGCCTTGCCACAGAGACTATCTCCCAAGCCCAGCAGTCATCAATTTATGGCCATTCTTGTTCCATCTGTACCCTACCATCCCTCATCCCCACTGGATTATTTTGAAGCAAATCCCAGAAATAAGTCATCAGTTTATCTATAAATATTTCAGTATATATCGTAAAAAGTGAGGACTCATTAAAAAACCTCTGATAGCCAGGCATTGCATAAAGTCCCAGCTGTAGTCCCAGCTACTCGGGAGGCTGAGGCAGGAGGATCACTTGAGCTGGAGAGTGTGAGATTATAGGGTGCCATGACTGTGCCTGTGAACAGCACTACACTTCAACCTGGGCAACATTGTGAAACCTGTTTATAAGAAAAAGAAATTTTAAAACCTTACCCACTGAACATTAATATGCCCCTAAATTAAAAAGAGTTTCTTAATATCAGTAAATTTCCTCAACTGTCTCATAACGTTTTTTGGAGTTGATTTGTTCAGATCAGGACCCAAATGAGGTCTATAAATCTCAATTGTTGTGACTCTATAAATCTCTTTAATTTTTTTTTTTTTTAAGACAGTGTCTCATTCTGTTGCCCTGGGTAGAGTGCTATGACGATCTAGCTCACAGCAACCTCAAACTCTCTGGCTCGAGCAGTACTCCTACCTCAGACTCTGGAGTAGCTGGGATTACAGGCGCCTGCCACAAGGTCCAGCTAGTTTTTATATTTTTAGTAGAGACAAGGTCTCACTCTTGCTTAGGCTAGTCTTGGACTCCTGAGCTCAAGCAGTCCACTGGCCTCAGCCTCCCAGAGTAAGAAGTCCTAGGATTATAGGCATGAGCCACTGTGCCCAGCCTTTTTTAATCTTTAGATTCTTTCTCTTTCTCTCTTTTTCTTTTTTCTTGCAATTGATTTGGTGAGAATATCAGAATTTGGTGAGAATATGTACTATGTTATAGCCTGCATTTTGGATTATACTGATAGAATCCCTATAGTGGCCAGCCAGCGCAAGAGCGAGACACAGACTCTACTAAAAATAAAAAAATTGATCAGACTCCCTGGTGATGGACACCTGTCCCAGCTATTTGGGAGGATGAGACAGGGAGATGACTTGAAAGCAGGAGTCTGAGGTTGCTGGTGAGCTAGGCTGGGGCCAGGGCACTCTAGCCTGGGGCAATGAGTGAGGCGAGGCTCTATCTGAAAAAAAAAAAAAACCAACAAAAAACAGATAAAAGATTCCCTGTGATGGTGTGTACCCCATTTGTTTCTCTCAAATTTCTAGTAAACTCGTAGATCTAGAGGCTTGATCTGATTCAAGTTCCTTTTTTGGCAAGATTTCATAGGTAATACCATATGCTGCTCTCAGAAATCTCATTTACTTAGCATTCAGCTGATCTCCGGGTATCGGGTATTGGGTATCCTTCCACTTTGATACTATGTTGTCTCTGAATCAGCATGTATAAAAGCAAGACATTCCCACCACAGGTAAGCTTCCCCTCCAAGGCCTTCGTTTCTGCTGTCTTTCTAAATCACTTGGGTCTCAGAGTCATCTTCGGCTTGTTCTCAGCTCCAAGTGGGAAAACCTGCCAGTTCTCCCAATATAGTCTTTTTTTTTTTGAGACAGCCTCCAGCTGTGACCCTGGGTAGAGTGCAGTATCATCACAGCTCACAGCAACCTCCAACTCTTGGGCTCAAGCGATTTTCCTGCCTCTACCTCCTAAGTAGCTGAGACTACAGGCTCCCACCACAGCACCTGGCCATTTTTTGGTTGCAGCCCTCATTGTTGTTTGGTGGGCCCAGGCTGGATTCAAACCCTCCAGCTCCAATGTATGTGGTTGGCGCCTTAGCCGCTTAAGCCACAGGTGCCGAGCCCCAGTCTTTTATTAATAGCATTCATGCCGTTTGATTCCCACACTCACCGTCCACAAGTATTACAGTAACCTCCCGCTGGGTTTTTTCCCCTCTACTCCACCCCATAACCTGCCACCCGAGTTATACACAGCATGGTGGGCATCGTTCTATGCACTTCCTTACCCACCGAGCTTTAGTAGCTACACGTTACCCACAGAATAAAATATAAGCTGCTGAGTCTGATGCAACACAGTCCAGTGTCAGCTCTTATTTCCAGCCTACCACACACAGTTCATATTGCTCTGCTTCAGATGTTTTCCCCACAGGTGTGGGAATCAGCAGACATGGGCACATTCAGACCTATTTCACCCTTGACATCTTCTCTTAGTATTGTATATGGGAGAGTCAAGTGAACAATTACTCAAGTGCTGGAATAAGGCAGTCTATTCTTTGAGGATATGCTGGATTTGTCTCAGGAGACACTATGAGAGGGGGCAGGTGCCTTACTCTGGCAAGACACTGGCAGCTGCTTTCATAATGGGATGTTCACCCTTCTACCTGTCTGATTTCTTTTCTTTCTTCTTCTTCTTCTTTTTTTTATAGAGACAGAGTCTCACTTTATTGCCCTCCATAGAGTGCCATGGCATCACAGCTCACAGCAACCTCCAACTCCTGGGCTTGAGCGATTCTCTTGCCTCAGCTTCCTGAATAACTGGGACTACAGGCTCCTGCCACAATGCCTGGCTATTTTTTGTTGCAGTTTGGCTGGGGCTGGGTTCAAACCCTTGTTATATGGGGCCTGCGCCCTACCCACTGAGCCACAGGCACCGCCCTCCCTGTCTGATTTCTAAAATGTGATTTGCCACAGGTCAGCAGTGCAGAATGGCTACCACCCCAGCTCTGTCCTCCTATCACCTGCTTTCTGTGCCTTCTAATTGGATTGGTGTCTCACCCTACTTTCCCATCACTCCTTTCTGTCCCCAGATCCACCCTATCCTATAGCTCATTGGTGGACCCCTGCCCCCATAGGAATAGTAGTTGTCTCTGGGGTGCAGGAGAACTGCTCTGACTGTCCCAGCCTGTTGCTCATACACTATTTATTGGCCACTTACAACACACTGTCATTTATTGTTAGCTTTATAAACACTTTTCAGAATTTGAAAGTAGCCAGGCATGGTGGCTCAGGTCTATAATCCTAGCACTCTGGGAGGGTGAGGCAAGATGATCACTTGAGGTCAGAGGTTAAAAATCAGCCTGAGCAAGATTGAAACTCCATCTCTACTAAAAGTAGAAGAACTAGCCAGGTGTGGTGGCAGGCACCTGTAGTCCCAGCTACTCAGGAGGCTGAGCAGAACGATTGATTGTTTGAGCCCAGGAGTTTGGGGTTGCTGTGAGCTAGGCTGACACCATGGTACTCTAGCCTGGACGACACAATGAGATTCTGCCTTTAAAAAAAAATTGAAAGTAATATGTGGAGATAGAAAATTTAAACCATATAAAAGTGGATGCTCAGGAGAAAAGTATTCTCTTATCCACAACCCCACACCCTAGAGACAACTAAGTGTATCACTCCAGACATAACCTATGCATTTACAGACATATACATACACACATAAACACATACATATGTACATACCTACAATTATATATGTGTACATGCATATATGTATATCTTTTTACATCCTTCCTTTCCCCCCCCCACAATTATAAACATGTAATAAATATTCCTCTGCACTTAGCCTTTTTTTTTTGTTTTTTGTTTTTTTGCAGGTTTTGGCCAGGGCTGGACTTGAACCCACCACCTCCTACATATGGGGCCAGTACCTTACTCCTTGGAGCCACAGGCACCGCCTCAGACTTTTTTTTTCATATAACACTATAGCTTGGAGCTTATAGCTCATCAGCACATAAATATCTACCTCATTCTTTCTAATACCTGTGTAATTTCTATTGTAAAGATAGATCATAATATATTTGATTAGTGGCTTGGTGCCTGTGGCTCAAGTGGCTAAGGTGCCAGCCACATACACCTGAGCTGGCGGGTTTGAATCCAGCCTGGGCCTGCCAAACAACAATGATGGCTGCAACTAAAAAACAGTCAGGCGTTGTGGCAGGTGCCTGTAGTCCCAGCTACTTGGGAGGCGGAGGCAGGAGACTCGCTTGAGTCTAGGAGTTGGAGATTGTTGTGAGCTGTGATGCCACAGCACTCTATCCAGGGCGACAGCTTGAGGCTCTGTTTCAAAAATATATATATATATATACATATATATATATATATTTGATTAGTCATGTCATCATGGTTTGCATCTCTCTGATTGAATGTACTATTTCTGAAAGCAATGAAGAGAATACATGTACATTTAACTTAGTATATTCCCCCATGAATTCAGTATAGTACCTTCCGTATAGGAAAAGCTCAATAAAGAAATGATTGTCAATTCTTACCATTAAATAGTCAAGTAACAAGTAATTCTCCTTTATAATATTTAGAAAAAACTTGAGAATCTTTATAGCATTAGCTAATCAACTGCATGTCTTTCGATGAAATTTTCTATGTTATAATGTACATTTGTTATTATCTACAGCATGTTTTGTGAAGGTTTTGCCTTGAGGTATACTAAGTTTCAGTACCTCAGCTTATTAAAAGCAAGGGCCAGGCTGAGGGGGCCTGATGCCATAGCCAGTGTCTGTGTTCAAAAAAAAAAAGCAAGGAATCTACAGAACAAGAGAACCCCTGCAAGGACAGATTATAGCAGTACCGGAGGAAGCCAACCTCAGTCCCTGCCCAGGAGGTGAGACTTTCACCCTGGAGTGAGCATCAGGGGGACTAGTGTGAACCAAAAGGAAAGGAGGAGTTACAAAGTACTGGGACCTTGATTGGATAATTCTAGTCTTCAAAAGGCATGACACTACCCTTATGTTCTGAGCAATATTATTCATAACAGCTGAGAGGTGCAAAAAGTCTAGTGTTCATGGATAGATGAATGGATAAACACAATGTGTCATATATATCCAACAGAATATTATTCACTTAATAAGGAAGGAAATTCTGACATATGCTACAAAATGGATGAACCTTCAAAACATGCTAAGTAAAATAAACTAACCACAAAGGCTCACGTATTATATGGTTCCATTGATACAAGGTACTTAAAATGGTTAAATTAATAGAGACAGAAAGTAGAATGAATGCTGGTTGCGAGGCACTGGGAAGAGGGCAAACGGGAAGTTATTATTTAATGGGTAAGGAGTTCCTGTTTGGGATAATGGAAAGGTTCTGTATATACATAGTGGTAGCACAACCATGGTGAATGCATTTGCACACTTAAAAATAGTTAAGATGTATATACATATATAATTTTTTTTAAATACAGACTCTCTGTTGCTGGGCTAGAGTGCAGTGGTGTCATCACAGATGACAGCATCCTCCAACTCAAGTGATCGTCCTGCTTTAGCCTCCCATGTGCACTACCATGCCTGGCTAATTTTTGTAGAGATGGGGTTTTGCAACATTGCTCAGGCAGGTCTCGAACTTCTGGCCTCGAGTGATCCTCCTGCCTCCACTCCCAAGTGCTAGGACTACAGGCATGAGCCACAGGGTCCAGCCATTAAAATGACACACTTTATGTTATGTATATTTCACCACAAACTAAAAGAAGGTATAAGGCAAAGGAAACATACACATAGAATATGGTATTGTTTCCCCAAATTCAGTCATTCTTCTTCCACTGCCTTGATATTTGCTATCTCTGAGTCCACACGCACTCTTTCACCCCCTTCCAGTCAGGACTGGCAATATCACATTTTCTTTTCCTGAGAAAGGCGATAAATGAACAGGCTGTTGGCGAAACACGTGAAACCATCCGAAATCAACTTTAGACCCAGTTGACTGAGGAGTAGTCCACGAGCCCACAAGAGTGGCTGTGAGGACAGGAGGGGACTAGCGGGTACATGGTTCTCAGGTCTGCACCCTGGTCCGCTTAGGCCTTTCGCCCCATGAAGCTCCATCCTATGAACCCAGGTGAGCAGTTATATGCCTGGATGGTCCCCAGAAAGGAGTCCAGGAATGGTCTAATACTAATTCTTGCTGAGTTTCTAAATGAAAAGCCCCAGAATAGCATCTCAGTCATATAAACACACTAGAAACATTAAAAAGTAGTTACTTGGCTCGGTGCCTGTGGCTCAAGTGGCTAAGGTGCCAGACACATACACCTAAGGTTGGTAGGTTCGAATCCAGCTTGGGCCCGCCAAACAATAATGACGGCTGCAACTAAAATAAAATAGCCAGGTGTTGTAGTGGGCACCTGTGGTCCCAGCTACTTGGGAGGCTAAGGCAGGAGACTCGCTTTAGCCCAGGAGTTGGAGGTTTCTGTGAGATGTGATACCACGGCACTCTACCCAGGAGGACAGCTTGAGGCTCTGTCTCAAAAAAAAAAAATAATAATAATAATAATTACTTCAGAAGAGGTTAACATCAAAACACAAATTAAGATAAAATTAGGAATGTTTCTACTTTCAGATTCCAGTACATAGAATCATTTTTACAAATGAATTTTGCCTTTTTGTATCCACTCATTCCAGTACCTTAATGCCACATTGATTTCACAAGTCTTTTTCTGGAGCTTCCTGTAAGTCAAGCACTATGCTAGGTACTGGTGTAGAACCAACCTCTTACAAAGCTGAGCAATGTAGGGTAGGGACCACACTGGTGCCCCTGACTACCATATTTCAATGTGGAGCAGTTAGGCAGAGAGTAAGCGTGTTTCTACCCAAGAAAAGGGATTAATCATAATTGGTTGCATAATTCTTAAGTCAGTCTTATCCAGAGCTGCAGCCTAGGGTAAGATCTTGTGGAATTGCAGTGCAGATTTGTTCATCAAATGTGACTTTTCCTGTTTGAAGCAGAGGAAAGTACAAACAATTATATGTAAGGGAGCTCAGTTCACAGTGGATCTTGAGAAAGGCAAGTGGTCTTTGGACAGTTAGTAGATTTTTGTTTAGGGAAGAGCATTGATCAGGGGGTTAGGAGACCTGAGTTTGGATCCTATTTTTGTCATTCACAGGAGGGTAACTTTGGGCAATTTCTGAGCCTCACATTCCTTTCTTGTAAAATCAGAGTTGTATGTACATGATTTGTAAAAATCAAATTGAGCATTCTACCTACCATGAATATTCTGACCAAGGAGGAAGACAACTGGGGTATCAGGTGCTAGCAAAAGTTACTGATAACTATCTAAACTATAGTTAAGTGAGGAGTATGCTGAGGTCTGACACACAAGAAATTAGGCAACCGTCACTTGTGACCTATTTTCACTTTACATATTAAAGCACAACTTCGAGTTTGACATTGTTGGCCTAGAGTCATCCAAGAACTTGTGATGATAATGCCATATTCCACTACGTAGCACTGACAGTCCTGCGATGAGCAGAGTAAAACCAGCAGTGAGTTGTTGGCTTGATTAACATTGGCCACAATCCAACCGAATGACCAAGCAGCCATCTGGGGATTTAACAGAATAGAATGACGAGGAGACATGCTCATTTATTTGTTGTTAACACATTTGTCTCTAAAAAATTTTTAAAGGATTTGCAATGATCAGGAATCCCTACATATCATATGTAGAAGTCATGTTCATTTAAACAACGGACCCATGATTGTGGCCACTTCTTGGCCACAGGTAACAACTCAAGCTGATCTTGACTGGCTTCTAGTGACTCTACCCTGGTGCTGGTTGTGTGGCCATCCCTCGGGGTCTCTGAAAACAGGAATGACTCCCCTGGGTGAATGACTCCCCTGAGTATACACACTCAGTGTGTATACGGCTTTTCCCCAGGAGGCAAATTGCATAACAACTTGGTGCTGCTGTAGTCTCAAACCAAGGACTCAAGGGGGGGTCCTTTCTGTAGCATCTCTCCTTCCTGTAGCGGCTGTTCCAAAACTTGAACAATTTCCTTGTGTTTCTTGACCACTCATGAATATAATCTCAGCATGTGATTAATCACTGAATTCATAAGAAACACAGAAAGTATTATCAATGAGTTTCCTTAATTTTCTGCCATCTCTCCACTCTGGCCTATAAAAACCTATTGCTGTTTTCACCAATCTCTCCTTGGTTTCAGAAAAAACAGGTGTAACTGTTCCCATCAAGCCCTAAACCTCAGTCTCTTAGGTAGTTTTCCCCTTCCTTCTCTGACTCTTGGCTCCTACTCTAAAAGAATGCTTATCATTCTAATATTACAAAAACAAAAACAAAGGCTGGGTGTAGTAGCTCATTCCTGGAATCCTAGCTCTTTGGAAGGCTGGGGAGGCTGAGGTGATGGAGGCAGGAGGCTCCCTTGAGCTCAGGAGTTTAAGACTAGCCTGAGCAAGAGTGAGACCCTGTCTCTCCTAAAAAAGAAAGAAAGAAAGAAATAAAAAGAGGGAGGGAGGGAAGGAAGGAAAGAAGAAAGGGAGGGAGGAAGGGAAAAAAGGAGAGGGAGAGGGGAGGAGAGAGAGAGAAAGGAAGGAAGGAAGGAAGGAAGGAAGGAAGGA
>NW_003852629.1:564244-566104 GCF_000181295.1 Otolemur garnettii
GGAGGATAAGGTGGGAGGATCAATTGAACCCAGGAGTTTGACATTGTTGCAAGCTAGGCTGACACCATTGCACTGGAACCTGTGGCAACAGAGAGAGACTTAAAAAAAATTATGATTTTTTAAAAATACAGTGTAACCCTAAATGCATGCAGCCTATGTTAAACTGAAATAAAAATTAGAAAAAAACAAAACTACTATCCCAAGTTTGTTCTAGATACTACTCCACCTCTCCTTATTATAACTTCTAATAGAAGAGTCTGGAGTCTACACCAACTGTCTAGATATTCTCAATTCCCTTTAACTTCTCGCCCCTCTGCCATCTACCACACTCTCAGCACTTGAAACCAAACAGTTATTTAACAATGACCAAGTCCAAAGGAAGCTTTTTATTCCTTCCTACTTGATCTCTCTGTGACCTTTGTGTGACACCCTTGCCCCTTCCCTTCTAGGAACTCTTGTACCTTGATGTCTTATTTTTCCCTTTCAGACGGATCTATGTGACTTTTCTTCAATGTTTTCTCTATTGATGTCGCCTTTCATTTTTTTTTTCTGCCTTCCTTTTTGAATACGTTTTACATGAGTAAGGAATAGTCCCCAGTGAATCACACCTCTGGTTTTTCCTGTTCCCTTCACACTGATTCTGGTTTTGACTGGGGGACTTGCTAGGGACAATGGAACATCAGCAAACCTGAAGCAGGCAAATGCCTGGTAAGTGCTGCGTATTGAGGCTTGCCTCATTGGAATGCTTCCAGAAACCTCCATGTCATTAGGATGACCAAGATGAAAAACCACGTGGAATGAGAAAGAGAGAGACTCAAGTATCCCAGCCTTTCCAAATGAACCCAATCCCCAGCCAACACACCAGATAAAACATAACTCATTGTTTTAAGCCATTATACTTCAGGTGGTTTGATATAAACTAATGCATAACTGAAAAAGATTCCTGCCATCAGCCTGATTTCCTCTTCTGCTATATGCATTCCCAAGCATTCCTATTGATTCAAGCAGTACGCATACCTTATACTTTATATACCTGTTTCTCTAAGCCAGATCACTCCTTTAAGTTCCCATCTGTTACTGAATGGGCATCCCCACTTGAATACTCTACAAACCACCTCTAAAAGAAGTCTCACACCAAAGCCCTTGCTCTTCTGCAAACTGCTCCCACCCCCTCTTAAGAGACTGGAAAACTAATTGCATCACCATCCTCATCTAGATTGGTGATGCAATTAGTTATCCAGTCTTTTAGGGCAAAGACCAAGAAGGGCATCTTCACCTTTTTCCTCTATTTACTTCCCAACCATCAATTATTCACCAAATCTTACCAAATCTGTCATCTAAGATCCCTCTGACATCTATTCTTTGATCTGTATCACACCAAATACTACCCTAGTCAAGGGTCTCCTCATTCTATCCTGTCTTTTTGGTTTTTGAGACAGTTTCACTCTGTTGCCCCAGACCTTATAGTTCACAGGAACCTTAAACTCCTAAGTTCAAGTGATCCTCTTGCCTCAGCAAGTAGTTGGGACTACGGGTGCCTGTCAAAATGCACAGCTAATTTTTCTATTTGAGTACAGATGGGTGTGGGGCTTATTCCTGCTCTAGCTGGTCTTGAACTCCTGAGCTCAAGCAATCCTCCCACCTTAGCTTCCCAGAGTGCCAGGATTATAGGCATGAGCCATCTGGCCAATGCTGTCTTAAACCATAACTGATGTCCACTCACTGTCAGCCTACACTAAGATCTGTCCACACAGCCACTGACATCCACTCACTGTCAGCCTACACTAACACCTGTCCACACGGCCACTGACATCCACTCACTGTCAGCCTACACTAACACCTGTCCACACGGCCACTGAC
>NW_003852629.1:566341-572660 GCF_000181295.1 Otolemur garnettii
CTGTCCACACGGCCACTGACGTCCACTCACTGTCGGCCTACACTAAGGTCTGTCCACACAGCCACATGGCCAACATATTCCTATTCGTCCTTATCATTTTTCTGCTGACCATCCTTTTGTGACTGCTCATGACCTATGGGATGAGGTAAAATTTCTTAATATATTACGAAACCGTTTCTCACCTGGCCTACCTTTTATTTCCATCCTGTCTTTTCCCCCTGTGTGTGCTGTGCTCTAACTGAGCCAAATCACTTGCAGTGCTGACACTAGCCATCTGTCCCCTGCATGTCTCGGCCGGTTTTCCTGCCTGGTGAGCTTCCCCACCTTCTGCCATCTGTAGAGTCGGGCAAGGCTCATCTCAGTTTAAATGTCACATCCTCTGTGATGCCTTCTCTGCATCTCTGGGAAGAAGCAGACATAACTGTTCCTTCTGAGCTATCATTGTACACAATAATACCACCACTGCACACAATTGAATTATAAAGACATGCTTAAATGTTCACCACCCCTAAGAGATTTACAGTGCTCCCTCCAGGGTGGGGGTTTGCTTCACTTTTGTGTTTGTAGAAGCCAGCACAAGCCAGCACAGTGCGTGATGCACAGCAAATCTCCAATAAGTATCGGTGAATAGTACATCACGTTTTTCCAGTTTAAATGTTTTGTAAAATTACCTTATAATTAGCTAAGTTAGCATTACAAAATTCCAGTTGTTAGACTAGAAATGGAGACAAGGATAGGCTTAGGGGACTACCCAGTACTACTTAGGATAAGTTTGGTTACACGAAATCATAGGACATCAGAGCTAGTACCTAAAGGGCTGAGAGGTGAAGTTGCTCTGTCCAGGCTGGTGGCACTGCCACTTTGGAGCCATGGCTCCTGCACTCTCCAGACAGACCACTGACTTCCTGCACCACAGGGCATGTCATTCTTCACTTCTGCCTTCTCTTCATCAAATGACAACCTAAGTGACAAGCAATTAGCAACTATCTGGAGTCTGGATAGTATTATACTATATATAAGGAAGTTAGGCTCAGCGCACGTAGCACAGTGGTTATGCTGCCAGCCACATATACCGAAGCTGGCAGGTTTGAACTCAGTCCGGGCCAGCTAAAAAACAGTAATGACAACTGCAACACAAAATAGCCAAGCGTTGTGGCAGGCGCCTATAGTCCCAGCTACTCAGGAGGCTGAGGCAAGAGAATCACTTAAGCCCAAGAGTTTGAGGCTGCTGGGAGCTGTGAAACTACAACACTCTACCAAGGGTTACATAGTAATACTCTGTCTCAAAAAAGAAGAAGAAGAAGAAAAAGAAGCAGAAGCAGAAGCAGTAGTAGTTAGCAGGGGCTCGGCTCCTATAGCTCAGGGTTTAAGGCCTGGCCACATGCTCCAAGGCTGGTGTGTTCAGCCCGGCCCAGGCCTGCTAAACAACAATGATGATGATGACAACAACAATCAATAGCTGGGAATTGTGGTGAGTGCCTTATTCGCAGCTACTTGGGAGGCTGAGGCAAGAGAATCACTTAAGTGCAAGAGTTTGAGGTTGCTGTGAGCTGTGATACCATAGCACTCTACTAAGGGCAACATGGTGAGAGTCTCTGTCTCAAATGAACAAACAAAAAAGAAGTTAGCAGTAACTTTTATGTCTTCCTTTTTTTCCTGCTTTGGGTCTGGTTTTCCACATTCTTTACCCTAACAGAAAGATCTTCCTAAAAGGAGATTTGACTTGTTATCCTCTGGCTGAAAACTCTCCAATGACTGTGTATAACCTTTGGGCTGAAGTCTAGAACTCTTCCTTGGCCCTTTCTACTTCTCCAGTCTAATCTCCTATTACTTTCCCACCCTGCAACTTACAGAGGTGTGGAAGTATCAATTGGAGTTCTATGGTAACTAAAGGTCCTAAAAGACAAGACACAGTTATTGCCCGTAAGTAGCTCACAACCCAGTGATAAGATGGGACGTGAATTAACATAAGTAATATAAGCATGTATTAACGGAGATAGGCATCCTTGAGAGAACAAAGAAAGGACAGCCAACCCAACCTGGGGGATCCATGAACACTGTGGAGGAAGATTGGCCCAATCTCCATGTTCCATTCATACGGAATCACATGCAGAAACCCGACTGGGCTTTGATAGCATGGACCTCCTCGTCCTCTGTTGGGAATCCCTTCTGACCCCTTGTTCTGATGAACTTTCCTGTTTTGATGAATTGTTGTGCCTACTTAAGACCCAGGAGCAGAGGGCTCTCATCTTCTAGGATGCCTGTCTTGTAGACCCAGGCGGCAAGAATCATTCCTTTCTTTTTTTTTTGTGAGACAAAGTCTCACTTTGTTGCCCTTGGTAGAATGGTATGGTGTCATAGCTCACAGCAAAGCCAAACTCCAATATACTATTTGCAAGAAATTTCACACATATACCTGCTGAATGAAAAAGTACATAAGGTACCCTAAGTATAATCTAAAAGAGTTTTAAGCAACATGATTGAACTAATTTATACTCATATGCTATCTATATTAAAGCCTGGGAGGAAGAACCTAACATAGAAATAAGTCTTGTCATAGTGGAACAAAAGCCAGAAACATTTTAATCAGAATCAAGATGACTAAACAATAATTTTGAAGAAGTACAACTCGTAAGAAAAAAGCTGCTATCACAGGGAAGGCTATAATCTTAGAGCATATAATGTGATGGAACTTTTTATCTATTTTTTATTTTTGAGACAGAGTCTTACTTTGTCACCCTCAGTAAAGTGCTGCAGCATTATAGCTCACAACAACCTCAAACTCTGGGGCTCAAGTGATCCTCTTGCCTCAGCATCCTGAGTAGCTGGGACTATAGGCACTCGCCACAACACCTGGCTATTTTTAGAGACGAGGTCTTGCTCTGGCTTGGGCTGGTTTCAAACCTGTGAGCTCAGGCAATGCACCCACCTCGGCCTCCCAGAGTGCCTGGGGTACAGGTGTGAGCCATCTCTCCTGGCCTATGATAAAACTTTTTTATGTAAAGGGATGTGACCAATTTTCTAACAAACACATCAGTGCT
Organism: Otolemur garnettii; assembly: GCF_000181295.1. NCBI lineage: Eukaryota > Metazoa > Chordata > Mammalia > Primates > Galagidae > Otolemur > Otolemur garnettii. The sequence continues at coordinate 569,383 of NW_003852629.1, forward strand.
TACATATCCAACAGGTTTTTTCTTTTATGAAAAAATTACAGAGGGCTCGGCACCTGTAGCTCAGCGACTAGGACTCCAGCGGCATACTTCCGAGCTGGTAGATTTGAACCCAGCTCGGGCCTGCCAAACAACAATGACCATTACAACAAAAAAATAGCCAGGCATTGTGGCGGGGCACCTGTAGTCCCAGCTCCTTGGGAGGTTGAGGCAAGAGAATCACTTAAGCCCAAGAATTGGAGGTTGCTGTGAGCTATGACACCATGGCACTCTACCCAGGGTGACATAGTGAGACTCTGTCTCAAAAAAAAAAATTATAGATGAAGATTATGCTATTATTTCAGTGATGCAGGAAATGTTTCTCAGACTTTTTGGTGCTTTTTTTTTTATTGCGCTTTTATAGCCTTCTGAACATATATGTTACTTTTTCTATATATTGTCAACTGCAATAAACTTACATCATTTAAAGGCAAAATGTAATGTTTGAAGCTAGCCAAAGTCACTTAGATGTAAATTTAGTAAATGATAATATCATTTTTAGTAGGAAAAAAAAGAGATGGCACTGAAGAGAGTTATTTTCTAGGACTTACAAGTCTCTAAATTTGATTTACAAGTTGGTTCTGAATACAATTTGAAAAGATGAGTTCCAAAAATGCATTTAAGAATTTCCTCAGCACTGGAATTAGTGTAATTTATATAATATTTTGAAGTTCAAAACACCTGGAAGGATGGATATATTGAACTTGAGTTTTAAGCATTCCAGAAATTTGAGGGCTTTTTTTGTTTTTTGTTTTTTTGGGGGTGGGGGGAAGGGGTTATTTTGGATCTGCAAATTGTCTTTCCCCTCACCTTCTGAAGTTTTATAGGTTGATACTTTACAGGCTGGTTTCCCAAGCAGAGAAAAACATTTATTGGTCTAAGCAGTAGAGTTATAGGTCAGTTAGCATTAATTTGAGTTCTTAGAGGAGACTGTTTCTATTTATTTCATGGGGCCTAGAAAACTTTGTAATAAGTCACGTTGCCTTTGATATTTTTCTCAACTGCTTTCTGCTTGTGTGCACGCCATCCTTTAATACCCTACTTCCCAGGTCTCTAGCACCTTTCTGTTGCCCTCTGGTGTCACCTAACTCAGGCCTTTTCTATTCCTCAAGGGCTAGGACTCCAAAATTACCATTCTCTTGTAAACTCCAGGAGGGCAGGAAGTTGTGTCTGTTTTAGTCACTACTCTATCTCCAGCACCTAGAACCAAACCTGGAACCTCTTAGGGCTCCAAGTTGAAAGAAATGTCTAAGTCTCTAAATTTGATTGTCTGGGTGTTGGTAGGAAAAGCAACCCATTAAACTAATTTACACTCGTCTGTGAACAACCAAGAGTCCTTTATCTCACCCTAAGGTATTTGCATACTTAAAGGGAAAGCTTGTGAATTCAAATTATTCTCATTGGGAAAACTTCAATACTGTAGTGAAGCAAATGGAGAGAAAACATTCCAGGCTAAAGGGTGGTGGGGGGTGGTGGCTATGAGTTGGGTAGGCCAGAGAGCTGCCTAGGAGTAGCTTCCGAGGGTTTCTGATGTTTAAAGCCCCACCAGCGCAGCTTGTAAAAGCTTAGAGTCTTCTTCATGATGGTTTAGGGCAGTGACCAGGATACAGAGGGAGTGTCAGTCAGAGAGAGGCTGAGGGGTTGTTTTTATGTTGTGCACTGGTTATTTGATTTTACTGTTTCTGGTATATTTCAAAAGGAGGTTTGCTGACTTTTTAGTTAAAGGTATAAGGGCACAGGAGTCACTTAATACAATTTTTAAAAAATATAATTTGTTGATCATAGTTAACTGTAATATTGTATTTTCACCATGTGGGTGTCGTATTTTTAGCTTATAAATTGTCTTGAAATACATGTGTATATTTTGGAATATATATTCCAAAATTTTAAATTTCTGCTGATTATCTGTAAACTCTTTGATTAAAAACACAACTCAAATATATGATGAAATTAACAATGTCGTGCCTTTTCACCACAATATTTATAAAATTATTACTCAATTAGGAAATGTGTTAATGATTAAGTCTGGGATAATCAAACTTAGTTATTGCACAGTCGTAGTAGATATATAATGAGACAGTTTTGATTAATCTTTTGACCAGATAGAAATACTGTGATTGTAGGCTTAGCACTACAGGTAGCAGAACCATCAAACAGGAAGGAGAATGGTAGTATATTTTGCATAGTTTCCAGTTTTCTCAGTTTATTTTGGATAATACTAAGTACTCTACTCTGTATCCATCACAGGACAGTCAGCCTTTGTTGAAGGAAGTTCCCTTCTTGATTTAGAAACAAATGCAATATTTAACCTAATAAAATCATCTGAAAGTTTACAATTGTTGACAGTTTTAAAAGATTATAATTGCTTTGTATTTTGTAGATATGAGGTGCTTAATTGTTTGTAGATCTATCTCCCAGAAAGAAAATTAGGAAAAAACCCCCAAATTCCTCTAAATTTAATATCCATTTTGTACCGGGAAGAAAAACAGAGCTAAGAACCTCGGATATTAAGATCATATACAAGTGCCATTTTGGCCAAAGAATGATTAAAACATTCTAGTCCTGACACGTTTAATGATGGGCACACATCCTATTTCTTTGTTTCATAATCCCTACCCTCTCTCCTGTTTCTTTTCTCTTCGTTTTCCTTTTTTTGGTATGGTAATATTTAACAAAATCAATGCCATCTAGTTAAACTTCTTAACTGATTTAGTAGTGTATCCGATGTCCCATCAACTGAGAGGTAGGAAAAGCGATGTGGAGAAGCAGAAATGAACCTATTTGAAATTGAGCGTGTCCATTCTAAATAATTTCATATGGGAAAATAATTTCAAGTTGAAAGACATTTATGGAAGGGACATCCAAACACCTCCAGCCACTGCGTCCGCGCCGCGTTGTAGACCCCTCGTTGTGGCCCGGAGGATCGCTGCCGTCTCGGAGCCACAGCTTCCTGCCCCGGGGCGGCGCACCCTCACTCCGGGAAGGTGCCGCGCGGGGAAACGTGGCACCCTCTCCAGCCCGCGCCCGGGCGCTGCGACGCCGCAGCCGAGCGCTCGCGGAAGCCAAGCAAGAAAGGCTGCACGGCAGCCGCGCACCGACCGCTGGGGAGAGCCGCCCGTAGCGCCAGCGCCCGCTCGGGGACGGGAAGTGGCGCCCGGCCCGCCCTCCGCAGCCCGCGGCCCCGCAGCTCCGCGCCGCCCCTTTTCTCTCGGCCTCTCCCTCGGCCTCCGCCACCCCGGCCG
>NW_003852629.1:573952-615230 GCF_000181295.1 Otolemur garnettii
CGAACCCAGAGCCGGGGGCTCCGGGGGCTCCCCGGCGGCTCCCAAGTGCGCGAGGAGGAGAAGAAAGGGAGCAGGGTCGGGGCGAGCGCCGGGAGGCGCGGCCAGGAGGGGACCCCACCTTGCCGAGCTGGCCCGGCCGGCGGCGGCGGCGGCGGCGGTAGCTGCATAATAGCGACTTTAATCTCCGAATGCAACTGGGCTCCTCCACCCCTAAGCCCTCGGGGGTCAGCGCTGTTGGGGGGGAGGTCACCAGGTGGCCCCCGAGGTGGCCAGGGTGCGCTCTGCCCCCGCAGAGAGCCGCGGCTCGGAGCCCGAACGGCCGAGGTGGCTGGAGGCCAAGCGGTCAGCGGGGAGAGGAAGGAGGGCGGCGGGGGACGCGTTGTTTGTTTGGTTCGCACCGGGGACTGGGCTTGCTGGGGGCGCGGGGCTCGGGCGGGGGAGCGGGCACTGGGTGGGCTGCGGTGCGAGGCGGGCGCAGCGGCGCGGGGCCGGCGCGGCCGCGGGGGGGTGGGTGGGCGGGCGCAGACCCCAGGCCCGGGTAGGGGGGGCTGGTCGGGAGGCTCCGGGGAAGAAGCCGCCGGCCCCAAGCAGCCATCATTACCGAGCCGCCTTTCTCCGGATAGCTTTGCCTCGAGGAGCCCGGCGCCGTGGGAGCGCACCCCAAACTCCCGGCCGGCCGCCCGCTTTGTGAGCGCCCCCGTGGAGCGGGCGGCGCGGAGAGTGCTCCTGCTATGCGTTGTACTCTTTTCCCGGAGGTCACTTTTAGGGACTGTTCACGCCTCGGTTTTCAACTAGTTTTTTTCCCCCCTCTTCTGAACAGACAATGGACAAAAGAAAAGTAGCAACCCACATGGAGAGAGTTTCCTTTTGAATTGCTAGAATTAGATACACTGTCTAGCTCTCCACTTGCTAAGTATACTTTTTAGCTTCTCATTGTATATTATGTAGCAATCGATTTAAGTAACATCTTAAAAAGTGTCTATCTTTTGGGTTTGATTTGTGGGATATATTAAATAACTTATTTTTAAATGATTATGTGAAGATCTTGATTTTTTAATTTTCTGAATTTTTAATTTAAGTCGTTTTTGAAGTGAGCAATACCTTTCTATAGGGTTGAGTGTTATTTCTCCTCAGTTCTCTCGCTGTAAGGGGGGGGGAACTCAGTATACATAATAACGAAATAGGAAACAAAATATGTCTTTATTTCCTTACAGAGATCTAGTGTAACGTTGACAAAAAAAAATCTTAGTGACTGTGACTTTAGCAGCGTGGGTACCTGACTTATCCGAGTTATAATTACATTTAGATTGCAGTAATGTTTAAGTACTAGGTAATTCCTATTTCAGAAATAACTTGAGCAGTGATTTTCCGAAGTTGAATCCCCTCCCAGCCCCCAGAGTACATCTGTCGCGCAGTGTTTTTGTCTTGCTGTTGCACAACAGAAGCCCTCCAGTCTTTACCCTAAAATGGCAGCTTTCATTTGACTGGGGCCCATTCATTGACAATGATAATAAAGAGGCTGAAAGCTAGATGCTTGCGGCAGAAGTAGGACTCAATTTGCCTTTCTAGGTGATAAGTAAAAGACATTTTATATCTTTCACTTTGTTCATGAAAAGTTTATGTTCCCTAAAAAATCTATTCTGTAGAAAAAAGTTACAAAGTAAAATAAGAATTTGGAAATGGAAAAGGGCTTGAGTAGCAAATTTTAGAAGGTGAATTTTCTTATTTTTCCCGGTAGCAGAAGTATGGCATTCTTTTTTGGTAGTCTCTCGTAAAGGGTCATAATGAATTTTTGTCAGGCTTGTAACAGGTGAATTTCCTCATTATGGCACTCACGAAATGGGATTGCATTTTTAGCACTGTGGGTTTTATTGTTTATATTCTCGTCATAGTCTCTATTTTTTCTTTCTCTATGCAAATCACTAGATAGAACCATGATGAATTCTATCCTATCCTACGATTATGTTTTCAATATTTGAATGAATTTCTAGATAAGAAAGGAATTATAATTAAGAAAAATCCGGTATCTGAATTCTAAACTCCAGTTATATTGATTTAATCAATGGGTTTGTTTTTAAATTAGTGTTATAAAAAGTTACCTCCTTTTCTGTGTCTTAATATCAAAATAGAGAAATGCTACAGTGGTTGTGTAGGTGATGGTTAAAAATGCAAACATTATTTCTTTCTTTCCAGGAAAAAAATTTAACACTTTCCCCCCAGAGTTGAAAATATAGAAGTCACACTGAAAATAATGTATCCAGTAAGCTATTTTTAAAAATAGTAAAACTGTGTTTGGTCTACTTTTTAATCAGTGTGACTTGCAGGAACGTTTCCATGACCTTTTTCATAATGAGAGTCCTTTAGGTTAGTCTTTCATTGAGTTAAAATGAATACCTTTATAATACTGTGATATCAAGGAAATATTACAGCCTTTTTTTCAATACAGATGCAAGGTTAATAATATGATACAACTTTTAAGCAGAAAAGTCAAAAGAGGAAGAATATGTTTATAAGAGAATACACTCAATGCTTCTATGTACCTGCTGTGTAACCCATGAAAGCTAGGTAAGCCCCAGGTTAGGGTAGTTATTTCAAACCTAGGATTACAGGATTTTATTCGCTATGGTTGAGAAAGTTTGCTTGCCATAGTCACCATCCATTTAGTCAGTTTGATGAACCAAACCTTGGCAAGTCTTCCATGTGTAAAGGCAGTAAAAGACAGTACTTTCCTTCATAGAGTTTACCATCTAGTTGGGGAGAGAGTTGTATAGGTAAACAAAAGTCAAATTTCACTTTTAAGATTAACTTTTAAAATAACAATCATCTTTCATTCTTCATTACCTAAATACAGTCATTTGGGTTTGGTAGCAGACACCATGGCCATCTTAGAAACATCTACTATAAATGAGGCATTGCAAGAATAAAAATGCTTAGTCAGGTCTGAGTGAAGGGTGTGACTATAAAAAATGGCTCTTAAAACTTTAGCTTTGTAAGAAAGAGACTTCCAGTATTCTAAACAAGTAAACATATAAATAGATATAGTCACATAGCTAAACTCACTTAAAAAGATGGAGCAGGTATGTCTTAGATGTCATTAAGATGCTGTTGGGGACATAATGTCTGGCCTTATGTGGCTTTTTCATTTGTCTTCTTCATTCATGTGGACGTATTTGTGTATCTTTTTAAAAAATCCATTTTTATTCCGTTAGAAGTTCAGAATTTTGCATTCTTCTAAACAAGTTTCTAAAGTGGTTAAAGCTTCATTAGTTTGGGTGATTAAATTTTCCTCTGTAGGAAAGTTATTTAGCAAAAGGAAAACCCTTTGACATTCACAGATGACTGATGTTAAAATGTAAAAGAAATTGAGAGTCAATGATCACTTCATTTTTCTACAAAACATAGGAAAGTAGAATGATTCGTTTCAGTCTGGGTATCACTCAGGTTGCAATTATGGTAGAGAGGTCTGTAGCTGATTCTGGTGGTAGTTAAGAGCTGGGAAAGTAATTAAAAACAGTATTACTACTCTTCTATATTTTATTTTTACCAGCATATGAAATATTTTACATGAAATCACATCTGCATGATAAAAATAACAAAAACAGGAAATAACGATACTGTTAAATAGAAATTCATTTTATAATTACTAGAGAGTCTTTGGCTATTTGGAGTGTGAGGACCTTAGAGAGCTGGTTGAAGTTTCTCATTTTACAGATTAAGAAACTAAAGCCCAGAGAGATTAATTAAACAAGCTGCCTCTGGCTGGTCACCCAGCTATTATAGAGCTTATTTCAGTCACAGGTGTCTTCTTGGTGCCTAGCCTGGTGCTGGTGCCACAGGGCTTCTGGGTTTGACTTGGTTCGATGACCAAGCTGGCTCTGGAAGAGTCTGGCTCTTCCTCACGTTCTAACTCAGAAGTACCTCCTGGCTTTAGGATCCTGAAGCGCGATAACGTAGCTCTTAAAGGTGTTTTTAAGACAACAATAAATAGTTTGCCTCTTTTGTGTTTGGAGTCTTTTTTTTTTGTTTTTCTTTTTTTTTAAACTAGGGTTATCTATCTAGGAAAATGGAGAGATAATTATTCCAAGAGTTGATTTCTGTTTTTACTGCAGAGGCATGCATTCATTGCCGTATCTAGATTTCTGTACTTTTCAACCAATGTTAGGCGATTACAAACAGTTTATTCTCAGAGAATTCTTTTTGGTTCTGTTTTGTTTTTATTTTGAAAATTAGAAGTGTCTGTTAAAAGAATAAAAATGTAGATATTTAAGAAGAAGCATAACTTGGTAGCAAAGGGCTTATATTGGTCCTGGGCTTGTTTGCTTATGCTAATGTGGAATCTGAGACACTTTTTCTTTCATGGTCCTTTGAGCTTGGCACTATCTCTGTAGGTGTCAGGCTTGACAAGTGAATCTGGGGAGTGGTTAGTTTTCCTGTTTCATCTTATTTTCTTGTTCATGGATTTAGCTATTTATTGGGTACCTGTTATCTGAAAGATACAATGCTATGACGTGGGTATATAGCAGTGATCCGAGAAAACATGGTAGACCCACACAGAATATAAATTAAAGCTATTGAAAATTCATAGGTACTATGTGTTGGGTACCAAGAGGAGTGAGGGCTTATCACTTGGAAAGTCTATCAGTTGTGTGTGCCACTGCCCCTTAGAAAGTATCTGTACGCTGCCATCTAAGTGATGGTAGGAGGAGGGATGAAGACCTCATAGTGCCTGTCCCTAACCTGGAGGGAGGCTGCTGTGTTTGAGGTCTTCAGAGAGCCTTGAGGTGAGACCCAGGAGGCAGGCAATATCCAGCTAGGACAGGGTTTGCAGGATATGTAATTTTTGATATTTGGAAAAAATAGGCACTGATGAAGATTAAGCACTGTTTGGCATAAGCAGGATTATGTTTTGAAGAAGAATTAAATTGGTAGGTGGAGGAAGGAGACTAGATTGCAGATAGTATCCTGCCTGCCTCCTCCTCCCTTTTTTTGATTCAAAGTCTTACTCTGTTGCCTGGGCCGGAGTAAAGTAATGTCATCATAAAGCAGTGCAATCTCAGACTCTTTGGCTCAAGCAATCCTGCCTTAGCTTCCTGGCTACCTGGGACTGTAGGTATGGGCCACTATGCCTGGCTGATTTTTCCATTTTTATTACAGACTTGACCTTTTTCCATTTTTATTAGAGACCTGGACCTTGGTTGGCCTGGTCTCGAACTCCTGGCCTCAAGAAGGTGAATTTTCTTATTTTTCCCGGTAGCAGAAGTATGGCATTCTTTTTTGGTAGTCTCTCGTAAAGGGTCATAATGAATTTTTGTCAGGCTTGTAACAGGTGAATTTCCTCATTATGGCACTCACGAAATGGGATTGCATTTTTAGCACTGTGGGTTTTATTGTTTATATTCTCTACTTCACCTGGTTTTATTAGAGACTGGACCTTTTTCCATTTTTGTTAGAGACCTGGCCTTGCTTCCCCTGGTCTCGAACTCCTGGCCTCAAGTGATCCTCCCACCTCAGCCTATTAAAGTGCTAGGATTACAAGCATGAGCCACCAGTCCTGGTCTCCTGCCTACTTCTGCTGTGGTTTGTGGGATGGGAAAATAATGATTTAAACTAGATTGATGGCCATGGAGGCAGAAAGAAATGGACAAATTTGAGGATAGTTAAGGATCTCAGTGTGTGAACCTCGGGGATAGTTGTGCTGTTAGGGACATCTCAGGGAATTTCGGTTTCCAGCATACTCCCTGCTTGAATGGTTGGCTGATGACGCTGTTTATGGGGAGCACCTTGCAAGGATCAGACTTGAGGAAGATTTTGAGTTCTTGTAACATGTGCCTGAGGTAACTGATAATGGGCCATGTTACCATTGTTTTAATCTTTCTTTCCATTGTTAGTGGCATTCCAGGTACATTTCCCCCAAAGATGCTGCTGGGTTCAGTAAAGTGGGAGAGGGGAGGGAAACTTCACTTGATAAACATATATATATCACTTTGCTTGTGACTCGCCTAACAGGTGGTCCTTGGTAAGAGTTTGCTCCCCATAGGTTGAGCATAGAATCCTGTGGTAACCAGACCATGTCACGTTTTGCTCTTCTCTATCTCCCCTGCTGCAGGCGCCTTCTGTTGCTAGTTACATACTGGGACAAGGCCCTTGGGCTTCCCAGGGGTAGCTGGTAGGTTCTGTGTGCTCTCAGTGCTACCTTCTCATGGGGAGGGCCTTAGTTATTTTAAATGATGGTTGCTGTCATAAGTAGGTGTGGTAGAAGTGAACATGTATTTAAATAATCATGAAGGAAAATATCACCCTTGGTCAGAATGCTTACCTGGTTTTAATTGAATATGTATAAACTAGCTTAATATGTACATTCTCGTCAAAGCCACTTTGTTCAATTATTATAAAATATGGATTATACAGCATGGTTGCTGGTGGCAAATGAGAGATGCTGTTAAATCCAGAAAAGCTCCTGAATTGCTGACTTTAATATTATATGAGGTAACAAATTATGAAAATCCTGAACATTAGTTTTGAAATAATTTTTTGAGGAAAGTGTTTGTTGTTTTGTTTTTGCCAGATCATGTAGGCAATAATATTATCTGTTTTTATTTGTTATAGATCAGATTTTGTTCTTGGCATGCTTAAATATATCCTTCCCCAGCCTCAGTGTCTTTGGTTGGGGTCTGTTTCAGAGATACGTCCAGTGTCACTGTGTGTTCTCATAGGCCATTCTGGTGGCTGTTGTATCTCAGTCATGCCCACCTGGGTTCTGCTGTCTCCTCTGGTGTGCAGGATGGTGTGGCTTTGCAGGCTAATTAGGGGATGTACATCGGTTGTAGGAACATGCACTATCTGAAAGTTTTACCTCTATCTCTGGTAGTTTTGAGTGATTATTTGGATAGATTTAAATTCAGGAGAGGTAATGTTCCCATTTTGGAATAATAGAAAAGCTAATTATGCTGACCTTAGTTTCGGGGGGGAGGGGCTTGTACTAATTACCCTGTGTCAATTTACGTCTAATACTATTTCTTTAATTTACTAGTTAAAATTTTTTAAATACCCTTTACAATGCATTCTGTCATTAAGTCCAGTCAACAGTATGTTCTCGTAGTTTTAAGAAATCTTTCCTACCTCAGAGGTGTTGACATTGAGTGGCAAGGTGCAGGATGATTCCTGTGGTGTGGGGTTGGGTGGAGAAGTGGAGGGGATGTTAATTTGGGGCTTGCCTCCCTGCCTGGTATCTGCAAAGGTCATGTGGTGGGTTTGTGTTTCCCTCCATGTATCTCATTAACAGGAGTCAGGCATGGAATCGCTGCTGCTGAGCATCCTGTGACCAGGGTTTCCACACCCAGCCTTTGTGTAGAAGAAGGCAGAGAATTAGACACATGAATTAGTTTTGATGTGCTGCCTACTCTCCCTGGTACCCTCAGTGTAAAACAGTCTGACTTTTACACTGCATTTGCAGTGTATCTAATAAAGCGTTTGTGATATCTTAGCAATTAATTCTCTTCCTAGTTCTGCAGCAAGCTTTAACGTTTTAAAGATTCCACTTTATTCTCTTTTCATACTTTTAAAGGAAACAGTAAACATTTAATACATTTTTTTTTAGATGTGGTCTTGCTCTTTTGCCCAGGCTACGCTCCAGCTCCAAAGCTCCAGCGCTCCTTCTGCTGCAGCCTCCCAGCAGCTGGTACTGCAGGCGCATGTCACTGAGGCTGGATGCATGGACACTTTAGAAATCTGTTCTGTTGATACTTAAAACATAATTGCAGATGTGCATATTATTTCAACACACCTAAAAACTATCAAATATCTTTAACATAGTGATACTAAGCAGGTGAATATTGAGAAGTCTCTTAAAGAATTATAAGCATCCAAGGCAGTGCCTGCTAGTGCATTAAGTGAATAATAAAATAAATTTGAGCTTAGGTAGATAGTAGACAAGATGCCTTCATTGGTGATATATTTTAAAGTGTATGGGCCTAGCAGTTACTTTATTTATGGATAATACTGGCAACATATTGAAACCATTAAGCCTAGATCCTTAAAGTGAACTTTTTTTAATGTCTGCATCATAGTATTTTATATTCTTGTATACTTGACCTTGCTTGTACTTGAAATTTTGCTTTGACCAATTGCAATTATATCTATCTTGTCAGAAAAATCAGGTAGACTCATCTTGAGAATTTTGAAATCTTCATTAAATTAATAAATAGTATTCGTTTTATTAATTGTGTGTTGTATAGGCAATCCAGTAAAATAACACAGAAATAACAAGAAAACATTAAAAACAATGGTAATAACCATAAGTGATTAGCTAATGATTATTGATTATTTTCAGTTGGCAAGGGATTATATTAGGTGTTTTTTTTTTTTTTTGTAGAGACAAAGTCTTACTTTATTGCCCTTTGTAGAGTGCCGTGGTATCACACAGCTCACAGCAACCTCCACCTCCTGGGCTTAGGTGATTCTCTTGCCTCAGCCACAATGCCTGGCTATTTTTTGGTTGCAGTTTGGCCAGGGCTGGGTTTGAACCCTCCACCCTTGGTATGTGGGGCCAACACCCTACCCACTGAGCCACAGGTGCCACCCTATATTAGGTGTTTTAATGGATCATTTTATTTACTCATCAGAGCAACTCTAGGTGATAAGGTAGTATTATTATCTCTATTTTACAGATGACACTGAGAGGGCTGAGAAGTTAAATTCTTCAGGAACATGCACCTCTAGCAAGCAGTGGAGGTGGAATTGGAACCCAGATTGTCCAGGCTCCAGAATCTGCATGCGTAACCATTGTGCTGCTGTTGCCATCTAGACCATCTCTCCAGCTTGCGTTCTGTTTTAATAGACAAAGGTGTCTTAGAAACACCAACAACACCCTGTGATCCTATGTCATACCCTACTGCTATATCCTTTCAATTTCTGTCTGTGTTTTCTCTATGCTTGCTGTGGTTGGGGACCATATGTTATGGAATTTCTTGACCTAAAATGACCAGGGAATTTTACCTGTAAGGCCTTTCTTTTCCTGTGGAGATGAGAATAATTGTTTTTGTGGAGGTTTTATTCTGTGGTAGCTGGGAATTTGGGTTCTGAGGTGCTCAGTGGTGGGGGCATATTTGATCAGTTCTGGAATATTAGCACTTTCCAGTTCAGCCTAGAGGCCATTTGGTGTTCTTAAAATCAATAGGATGTTTTGGTCCTCCAATATCAGAACTTTTACTCAGTCATCCTCCCCACCCCCACCCAAGTTCTGTTTACTATGTAAGGAAGAGGTAAGATAGGATCCAAGTGTAGGTCTGGGGTTGGAGTCAGGGATGTGAGGGGCAACTGAACATGAAAAGGTTACCTGGCTCGGGAAGGGGAAGGTGTCAGGGTGGCTTCCTTCCACCCGGCCTGGCATGGAAGTGGAAATTATGATAGAGTGTAAGCAATTTTTATTTTATTTATTATATTTTATTTTCACCTAAGAATGACTTGGAATAATAAAATAAATGAGGTAAAATGCAAAAAATTGTTAAAAGTATGGATTTATAGCTTGGTCTGATGGCTCATACCTGTAATCCCAGCACTCTGGAAGGCCGAGGTGAGTGGATTGCCTGAGCTCACAGGTTTGAGAGCAACCTGAGCCAGAGCAAGACCTCATCTCTAAAAATAGCCAGGCATTGTGGCGGGTGCTTATAGTCCCGCTGAGGCAAGAGAATCACTTGAGCCCAAGAGTTAGAGGCTGCTGTGAGCTGTAATGTTACGGCACTCTACTGAGGGTGAGAAAGTGAGATTCTGTCTCAAAAAAACAAAACACACACACACACACACATATATATATATATGGATTTATGGGAGATTGTTATACTATTCTAACTTTACACCAACTTTGAAATTGTATCAAAATTGAAAGCTTTTTTTTTAAGAGACAGAGTCTCATTTTGTTGCCCTGGGTAGAGTGCCATGGTGTCACAGCTCACAGCAACCTCCAGCTCTTGGGCTTAGGTGATTCTCTTGCCTTAGCCTCCTGAGTAGCTGGGACTACAGGCATCCACCACAGCGCCCAGCTATTTTTTTGTTGCAGTTTGGCTGGGGCCAGGTTTGAGCCTGCCACCCTCGGTATATGGGGCCAGCGCCCTACTCACCAAGCCATAGGTGCTGCCCCAAATTGAAAGTTTTAAAAAGAACAGTGACCCTAAGGGTTTGATCTCAGTTTAACATTTATGTAGCATGGACTTCGTGTGAATTAATTTTGCTAACCTGTTTACACAAATTATTTTCACTGAATCCTGAAGTAGGAGTTGTCAAAATGCTGAGGTAGGAAAAGTATTTGCCATTTTACAGGTGAGGAAATGGAGTTTTAGAGATTAATTAATAATTTTGCATAAGATCTCAGCTTTTAATTGGTAGATTTGGGACTCAAATTAGGACAGGCTTATTTAACAGCCTATGTATCCTTAACAGCTCCATAGAAATTGCTTTGGGTGGTCCCATCCAAATAACCTAGGTCTTAGAAGGGCAGCAAGAGCATGATCTTACATAATCTTACACACCACTGTTTTCTAGGACAGCTCTTGGAGAAAAATTAAGAGTCTGAATGGTGTCTATTAACAGTTTATACTCAGTGAGGCCTCTTTTCCTTAGATGTCATATCTTATCATTTGGAAGCACTTTTAACCTGAAAGACACATGCTCATTGCAAGACTTACCAGGGTTCTAACTCGGTTTTTTCATTTATCAGTTCAAGACGTAGCTGACATCAAAGCATTCAGCTTTGGCTTTCCGCAGAGTTTCTCCCATTGTTTATCCAAGATGTAATTCACATAGCATCTTCTTTTCACTGTCTGGGACTAGAGCTGCAGCATGCGTTCCTCGTATTCACATCAGCTTATGTGAATACTCAGCCTCTGTGAAATACCTGAAAACTGCTGCTGCTGCGTAAGGCAACAGGCTGTCTTTTACAACCATACACTCAGTCACATATTCCAATGGGTGGAGACTTCAAATGTGTAAGTCTGTAGACTTATGGGGTGAGTGAGCATTCATTTGCCAAGGGATTTTAAAAAATGACAGAGTTGCGTCTTAGTACTACTTTGTGCCATAGAAATAGTCTGTGATGGTAAATTTTTTTGATTCTGTACTTTGGTTTTTTTTTTTCCTGTTCACAATTGAATAACCTGGTGATGAGCTTGAGTGTTGTGAGCCTCTAGTTAAAACTTAAGGTTTGCTATTTTTGGTGCACTTAAGATTTTAGTTCTGGTCTGAATTGTGTTAAGTTTCAGAGCTGTGTTTATCATCATATTCAGCATTTTAAGCTTCTCATTTTCCCTGTCATTAAAATATAAAAATAAAAATCTGGGCTGTTGTATAAAGCAAACCTTCAGTTTATAAGGAGCTTTGTGGCTACTCTGGGATGCTGAGAGCCATTCTCTTAAGCTGCTAGGGTACAGTAGGACAAGGAAAACTGTTGTATATTCTGTCAAATACACTAAGGAAAAAATTTAATGACATAGATAATATCCCCACTCTTGAGCACACAGGTGGTGACACTGCCATAGCTGAGTTGCTGGTGGGCAGGCAGTGTCACTGTGCTGTGGTGGTAACATTTTCATGTTAGCTGTTTGACTGTTGTCTTGGTGTGGGGAACAAAGGTGGATGGAACAGAAACCCAAGCTGTACTAGCAGAGTGGCCGACAGTGGACGACTGCCCATCATTCTCTGCAGCTCAGGATTTTCAGATCCTGGGCAGATGCTCATATCATTGGTATTATCTTTTGTGGATCAACTACCATAATAATAACATTAACAATAATAAAACCTTCATTTGTTAAACTTGTAAAAGAATGCCTGGCCTCTGCTTTAAAACACTGGGCCAGCTGATGAATCTAGCAAGTGGTTTGACTGATTTCACCAACTAACATAGGTGGAAGTAGGAAAATGGGTCCTTTTACTTAAGGCATTAAAGTATTAATTCTCGTATCTTTATGAAGTTTGTGTATCCCTTACATTTCCAATACTCTGCTTTGTGTGAGGAACCCCAACTCTTGCTTTCCTCGTGCTTTTGAGAGATAGGTGCTAAGACTGTGCTTGTCCGTGGCTGCTCCTTGGGTGAGTTTGAGGAGGCGGGTAAGCCTTGGCGTCTCCCTCAGTCCTGCATCGGATGTTCTTATCTTTTCCTTCCACCTCACCAGGATTTAGAAGGTAGGAGGTCGTTTTGTAGAAGTAACATATTCATTGGTCTGTTAGAAGACTGGAATGGTGAGCTAGAGCGGGCCAGCTTTCTCATCTGTTTTCTCTAAGAAACCTGTAAAATGGGTCTGTCGTATGAGAGATTTTAAGGATCTCATATAATTTTAAACAAAGTTTGGTCAACCTTAGGAAGACTGAAAAAAAAAAAGACACTGATTGGGTGTTATAATGAACACAGTCACTTGGAGTGCTTATTAAAATGCAGATTCCTCAACCCCACACAAGATTGTTGAATGAAATTACCATGGGTCATCTGGAATCTGAATTCTTAGGCACTTTTGATGTACTCTGAAGTTTAAAGAAAAAATATATTTTGACTAATATGTTAGTTATATAGTATGAAAATGCTTTGCTTTCCACAAATGAGAAGAGTCAAAACAGACAAACAGGGCGGCACCTGTGGCTCAAAAGGGTAGGGCGCTGGCCCCATATGTCAGAGGTGGCGGGTTCAAACCCAGCTCCGGCCAGAAACAAACAAACAAAAACAGACAGACAAAAAACATGCTTTGGAAGTAGAAAAAGTCAGAAAATGGTAATGCATAAATTATTACAGTGTCTTTTGGAATGTTGCAAGTAACATTATTCTCTCTTACATGGAAATGAGTGAAATGTGGCCTACCATTTGGTGTGCCAGTTAATATACAAAGTGAAGATAGGTGACTGGTTAAGAGTTGGAAACTGTAGTTTTTATATTTTTGTCTGTTTTATTATTTATTTTGAGACAGAGTCTTATTCTGTTGCCTTGGGTAAAGTGTGGTGTCATCACAGCTCACAGTAACCTCGAACTCCTGGGCTCAAGTGATCCTCCTGCTTCACCCTCCCAAGTAGCTGAGACTACAGGCTTCAGCCATGACAGCTCGCTGATTTTTCTGCTTTTAGTAGAGACCAGGTCTTGCTTTTCCTTGGGCTGGTCTTTAACTCCCGAGCTCAAGGGATCTTTATAGAGTCTGACTTTGTTGCCCTTGGTAGAGTGCTGTGGTGCCATAGCGTGCAGCAACCTCAAACTCTTGGGCTCTCAGCCTCCCAAGCAGCTGGGACTGCAGGTGGCAGCCATAATGCCCGGCTATGTTTTAGAAACGGGCTCTGGTTCTTGCTCAGGCTGGTCTTGAACTCCTGAGCTGAGAAGATCCACCCGTGTTGGCCTCCCAGAGTTCTGGGATTATAGGAGTGAGCCACTGGGCCAACCTAAACCATAGTTTTTAAAGGTGGGATTAAAGGGGTGGAAAATAGACGGCTTTATATCTATTTGTTAAATGTTATTTTCATTCCTGTCACTGAATAATTAAAAACTTGCTTCATGTATGGCTGTGGTTTACATGGTTTACATCTGCAAAACTAATAGATTTGATAAGCAGCAGTAACTATTTTGGGGCTACCCATTTCAAGCCAGTGTTATTTCAAGGTCATATAATACTTTTAAAATGGGAATCATCTTTTTTTTTTTTTTTTTGAGACAGTCTCACTGTGTCACTCTTGGCAGAGTGCTGTGGCATCACAGCTCACAGCAACCTCAAACTCTTGAGCTTAAGTGATTCTCATGCCTCAGCCTTCCAAGTAGCTGGGACTATAGGCGCCCTCTACAACTCCCAGCTATATATATTTTTTTTTTTGGTAGTTGTTAGGAGTTGTCATTGTTGTGTAGCCAGCCTGGGCTGGGTTCCAACCCACCACCCTTGGTGCATGTGGCCAGCTCTGAAACCACTGTGCTATAGGCACTGAGCCGAGAATAATCTTAAAAGGCAATTTAGTGAGTGGGTTAGTGCCATCTTGGAGGTCTTAGCTAAATGTCGTCTAAGGCAGGATGCTCTCAAAGAAGGTATACATAAAGCACATAATGGAGTGCTTTTCTCAGCACCCCCATTTAGCCCATGTGGCCTCCCATCCTTCTGACACTGCAGGTTGTTCTGGACCTTGGCGGAGGCACCCAGGGTCCTGCGCCTTCCCTCCTTGCTGCCTCAGTTCTTCATTCCTTTTCCTCCTACTCTTTAAGTACAGTCTGGACTCAGGGGTTTGGTGTTGGCCTCTTTTAGGGTCTAGTTTGGTCCTACAGTTTAACTCTTTTTGCCACATGGTTAACTTCTAAGTTTGTATTCTTACTTCTAGTATCACCCCAAATTCCAATCCTTAATTTTACCAGTCTGTCTAAACTGAAGTCATCGTAACTACACTTTCTTCCTGCAGAAGCATAACGGAAGCATGAAACTGCAAACTCAACTCTTTCTCTTGCTCACAGGCTCTGTGTTGTGAGTCTTTTCTGATGCCCTTAGGTCCTGGCTGCCCAGAATCAGGTAACTGCTGGGTGGCTGCAGACACCATGTCTTCGGGGGATGCTGCGCCTTGTGTCCTGGCATTCTGGCTCCCTCCATTACCTTGTGCCCTCCCTCCCATCCATTTAGCTGTCAGAGAACAATTCTGGGCCTGCTAGGCCATTGTGATCACTGCGACTTACACAGGGTAGAGACCAGTATTTGGGGGACCTTCTTCTCTTCACTCCCTTCTTGCTCTTTTACCTTCTGCATCTTCCAGACCTCACCATCCTGACTGCTGCTGCTGCCCAGTTGTCCTGGGGCACCTGCAGAGGGTCCCTCTCTGGCTCTGCTCCTTAGGCAGGACTTGTGGGATAGCCTCTGTGGGCAAGATCTCCCCTGCAGCTGGCTGACAGTTTAACATCAGGGTTGCCGTGCACCTGAGTGAGGTTTGTTCTCTGTGGCTGCCTCAGTGACAGAAGTGCTAGCCCCTGCTTGGTCCTCTCTCAGCAGGCTTCTGAATGTGGGTGGGGAAGAGGAAGTGAATTATTCTGGCCGCCTTATACTCCATTACCACATGTTGTCCCACAGAGGTGGTGTTATGAGGAGGTACTTAGGGATACCAGGGGTTAACCTAGTGTTTCTGTAGCTTAGCACAATGTCTATATAATAATACTAGATCTGAGGGACAGCTCTTTAGCTGTCAGCTTGAAGACTTTGGGAAGGAGCCGCTCGGCGTAGTGAACACTCCCTAAGGAATTCTTCTGGAGAGTGCGAGGTCAGTGTGAGGGGACCATTGTGGGATCGGCAGTGGGATAGTCACCTGTAAATGGGTTTTCAGAAAGCTGAGCCTATCCCAGTTTTGATAGTTTTAACTGAGCACTTTCGCATAAAGGGCCTTGGCCATGTCAATTCTAAGAAGGACTTTAATGAATGCAAAGGCATGGCCACTAAAGACAAGGGAAGAATTTAATAATGTTTTAGATTTGCATCTCAAAAAAGCAAATGACAGTTTCTTTGTGAGGCTTTTTATAACACAGTCTTTTTGGCTTTTGGAAACACAGATGTGCCTGGTAAAAAGTATTAACTTCTTTCAAAGATAGGTAAGAATCATAAGTATAGAGTTCCTTAGGATGTTTTTGCTAACCTTAATGTTTGTTTGAAGCTGTGCTGATATAAAATTATGACTGTGCTGAGCTCTGGGACATATTGAAAATGTTACCTCTAGCCAGGAAGTACAGGTTAGCTCACTCATAACTGTGAGAAACTGGACAGCTCCATATGTAATTAAGTGCCAAGAAGGTGTGATGTAGTACAGTGAGTGTAGAAGTAGCAAAGAAGGAAATCAGGGTACATTGCCTTGCCCTCTGCTTTGATAGGTTGGAGGAGCTGAGCAATAATGTGAACAGAATCATGGGAGGTCAGCAGTCAAGAGTCCCATCCCAGAGGAAGCAAGCAGGTGGCTGGACCAGGACAGGGGCCCTTTGTCCTTGTTCCCTCCCTGGGACAGTGGCTTTCCGTGGGAGCTGTGGCCCAGAGAGGAGCACAGTCATTGCCACACCTGTCCCTTCCCTCTTCAACCTTCTTTGGTAGGGACCAGTCTCCTGGGGCTCAGGGAGCATCAGAGTTGGTAGAAAGAGAGGAGGGCTGGTTGGATAGGTAAAGAGAGGTTGTTGGGCTGTGGCAAAATCAGCAACTCAGACTTGGGCAGATCCTGACTTATATTACATGATGGAAATGGAGTTGAAAGGTTACTTTGGCAACATGTGATGGATTGCAGTTGAAGAAAGGCCAGAGGCAAAAACTCAGAGGCTGTTGAAATAGCCTGGCCAGGAGGCAGTGGAGCTTTGCCTAGGAAAGGGAAAATTGAGTGGGAGAGGAAGAGACTCAATCAGTGGACACTAGAGGATGGGGTGCTGGGGAGGGGGAGACAGGCACAAGTAGCCAATCACTCCATGGGGCCCCCAGTACAGGGCAGAGAAAGGCTTAGAAAGCCTCCTTTCAAGAGAACTAAGATCTAATATTTGGAACTTAGATTTGATCCAAAAATAGAAAGCATTTGAGGAGGGCAATATGTGGCTCAAAGGAGTTGGGCACCAGCCCCATATACTGGAGGTGGTGGGTTCAAACCTAGCCCCAGCCAAAAACGGCAAAAAAAAAAGTATAAAAAGATCACTTTAGAAAGGCTCTGAAATAAAGCTACCTCACTGATGAAGTTCTGCAACTTGTAGGTCAAGAAAAGGCAAAGTATGTAACATTTTAAAACAACATTTTAAAGTCAAGGTCTAATAAAAATGACTTTAGAACTATTTTTACATATAATTTGACATTGCTTTTGTAAATATCCTTACAACATAGGGTATAGTCAGAATAATGTGACAGTTTTATAGAAGATTAATATGCTTTCAGAGTCAGAATAGCACAACAATAATTTGGGAGTGCATTAAGAGGATTGTACAAATACAGCCACTACAAAGCAGAGTTTATCAATTTACCTCAACTTTCTTTAGGAAGAGCCATCGGATCTGTTTTATATGTTAACAAGTCATACTTGTGTATAGATCTGTTAAAAAGAAACACCATCGTATGCTGTGTGAGAGTAAAGAATCAGTGCAGCTAAATAGAAAAACAGTAAAGGGATTAAGTAGGTAATGTATAGAAAGAAAACTTAAATGTCAATAAACACAAAAATTTCATGGATAAAAAAATACAAAATTACAAATAAAAAAATGCAAATTAAAATGGGAGATTTTTCTCGCCCCTTGTCAAATTAACAAAGATTTAGAAAATATTCTTTATGCTGCCAGAAAATGGTGAGATCTGCACATTCACTATTGCCTGGAATTCCATAAGTGCAACCTTCTTTTTTTTGAGGAATAAAAATTAGATACTGTATGTATAAAGATCCTTGTAAATGGCCATTCCAGTTGTATCAGTCATCTCCTAAGGAAAAATCTGCAATCCAATGAACTCTTATGAATAAGTCACAGCATTTCTTTCTGACAGTGAAAAATTGAGAATGAGTTAATTTTATGCTATAGTTGTGTTAGAATATCATGCAGGCATTATAAATCATGTTTTTGAAAAATAGCGAGCTTAAAAGAGTAGAGTGAAAAACAACATTAACTATGGTCCTGATTTTATACAAATTTAAGTAGAAGCGTAGGGAAGGACTAGGGGAAATATACCAATTTTAAAAACTGGTTTGTTTTGGGTATTGGCGTCTTCACTTAGTTAAAAGCTGTGATTTCAGAGTTCATCAGATCTGGTTTGAATCCTGCATGTTTACTAGCTGCATAGCTCTGGACAAATTACTTACTAGCTCTGGCCATAGGCAAGTTACTTAATTTATTTAAGACTCAGTTTTTTCAACGTGACATGGGAGTGATACCAGTACTTAGCTCACAGACCTAGGTGGATTAATGCAGTCATGACTCTACAATTCTCTGGCAGTTCTTGTCTCACTTTTAGCACTTAACAAATGTTACTTATTTGGATTGCAGGTGGTTTTTATTTTTTTATTTTATTAATTATTATTGTTATTTTTTTGCAGTTTGGCTGGGGCTGGGTTTGAACTCACCACCCTCGGTATATGGGGCCAGCACTCTACTCACTGAGCCACAGGTGCTGCCCAGGTGGTTTTTATTTTAGTCTTTCTAATTTGTATATATTTTAAACTTTATGCTAAAGAGATTGTAAAACTCAAGAAACTTTTTGATATCATGTAGGGAAGGAAGGTCTCTGACATTTTTGTAGTATTTTTGTAGTATAGACAGGAATTTTTTTAAAGTACTATAATTTTAACCACTTATGTATCTGAAACAAATAGTTTCAATTTTTGCCTGTTAGGGCTTTCTTTTTTTCTAGATCACTTGGCAGTTTTAAATGGTTTATGTTTTCTGTCCCAAAGAAATTTCGTCTACAGTAAGTTGAATTTAAAAGAAATCCTTTTGTCCCCCCTCCTTTTCTTTAGTTTTCTGAAGTCAAGGAAAACAAGAATCATTAAAAAATTCTCTAGGTCTGAATTTGGTTAATATTAACTGCACATTTAGCGTTCACATTTCAGACCTATTTAGTGCTGGCTTCTGTACGTCTTGCCTAATTGTTTAAATATGTGAGCGTGATTGTGATTGTCGGGAGGTGGAGGAGAAACCCCTTGAGACTTTTGAGCTTGAGTTAAAAGGCTTATTGTGTCTTGCAGTGAGTCCATGTAGGTTAGTAGGAAGACTTTAGCATCTGGAACTCTTTCACCTTAGAATTGTGTCTTTCTCATAGAAGAAACACATTTGGGCTGCATACAGTCTGGAGAAACTTTCAAGCAATATATAATTTTTTTTCACAGACAGGCAACAACTTTTCACTTACAAAGCTTCAAAGTTTTTGGCTCCTTGAAGTTATGTTACTTTTAATTTACTCTCAGACATTCTTTATTGTGTCTTCTATGCCAAACGGGAGGATAAGAAAAAGAAAAAAGGAGACAAGTTGTTAACATTGTCCCCAAAATTAATTATTAGTAGATGATGGTTGATAGTAACATAAAACTTGAAAACTACAGCATCTAGAATATATGAAACTACATCTTATTATTGTATTTTATCAAATTTAAGATAGTATCTGAATGATGTATCCTATTTCATATACATTAAAATGTGAAAAAAAGAAGTGTCTTAGAATTGATGAAATAGCGATGAGTTTAAAAAAAAAACACCTGTTGGCAGTCACTTTTACTTTTCAGTTTTCTTTATGGAACAAACAGAAAACTCATCTGAATGCATCTGAATTTGGAATTTAAGCCTCTAAATTTTTTTTTTTTTTTTTTTGAGACCGTGACTCAACTATGCCACCCTTGGTAGAGTGCTCTGGTGTCACAGCTCAGAGCAACCTCAAACTCTAGAGCTTAAGCGATTCTCTTGCTTCAGCCTCCCAAGTAGCTGGGACTACAGGTGTCCACTGCAATGCCTAGCTGTTTTTTGGTTGTAGCTGTCATTGTTGTTCGGCAGGCCCGGGCAGGGATCGAACCCACTAGCCCTCATGTATGTGGCCAGTGTCCTAACCACTGAGCTACGGCCGCAGAGCCTAAGCCTCTAATCTTTAGTGAAAAGACGTGCCAGCTGTGGTCACTTTCGGTGCCCCTGGTGCCACCTCTTACCTTGCTCCTGTGTTGTACACAGCACTTAGAGCATGGCACAAACGGATTCTTTAGAGTCCAGTGTTGTTTCAACGTGATCCTGCTCAGCTCCTGCACTTAACGTAAGCAGTGGTTAACTCAGGGCTCCTCAGACTTTTTAAACGGGGCCAGTTCACTGTCCCTCAGACTGTTGGAGGGCTGGACTGTGAGTCCCGGGACAAGTCGGCTGCTAAGCAGGGCAGGCAGCGGCGGCAAAAACACCCGGCGGGCTGGATAAATGTCCTAGGCGGGCCGCATGTGGCCTGCGGGCCGTAGTTTGAGGATGCCTGGTTAACTTTTTATAGCGTTAATCTGCCAGATTGCTGTCAACACATTGGATACCATAAAACAGTGTCACCAAGACTGTTTCACTAGAGCAATGCCAAAAACCTATTAAAACTCACAGGAAAATGAGAAGTGTACTGCTAATCACTTAAAGCTTGACTTGACAATAATCAAGTATTTGGGTATAGATTCTAAGTTTAGTACTAGCCTAGTGCCTACATTATACATAAGCAAAAGTAGAAAAATAGAAAATGAATGGTTCTTGTTCATCAGAAGTGTAAAATCTAATAACTCAGTGATACAAGGCAAAAAAGACCCCTTTCAGTTTTGTGTATCTAGGATGATTTGATAGGATAATGAGAGGTTGAAAGAAGTAATAGGACATAAAGGTTAGAAACAGTGGCTCCAGAGTCAGACTCCTGTATTCAAAGCTTAGTTCTAGTAACTTTATGACCTTGGACAGGTAACTTTCTGTGCCTGTTTCCTTGTTTATGAATAGGGCTAATGATAGTACGTTTTTCTAGCATATACCAAACATTCATTAAACTGAGCCATTGATATAATTAATATTGTTATGACCTACTTTGTTTCTTAGTGAAGAAAACATGGAAATGAGGGGTGAGAAGATTTGCTCTTGGTGTCATTAGTGTGGCTGTAGAGATTTCAAGTAAAGATGCTAGGTAACTTTTGGCATTACAGTGAACGCTATGCACCTTGAGAGCAATTAGATAACATTTTTAAGAGAAAAGACTGAAAGTATGATTGTAGCAACTACTTATATTTTACTAGTAGTATTTTGGCCAGTGTTTCCTGGATTTCCCCATGTCACGTGGTTAAACATGGCGTGGTTTCAGCACAGTGTGGTTTAGGTTATAATGGAGAGTAGGAGCTGTATGTCCAGTATGACAGCAACTTTCCCTTCCTGCCATAGGTTTCTGTATCTTAGGTTATATAGCCAAATATTAATGTCACCATCCAGAAGAAATGAGATGATTTTAAAACTGCCAGACATTGCTATTTTAACTGTTTTGTTTCTGGTCTCCCAGGGTGATATGGTAGGTCCTATTTTATTACATTTCACTTTTCCTTCTAAGAAGCTGCTGTAGCCTGTTCTGCCAGAGCTGATGCCACTGCATGTACCGCACACGTCTGTTTCCTGCCCTGGACACTCTCTGTTCTTGGCTGGGGTGAGAGAGGGCATAGAAATTAGAGTAAGAGGTGGGGGTAAGACTTTAACGTGCTTCTAGTTCAACGCCTGGCTATTTTTGATTCTAGTTCTCATTGTTTGGCAGGCCTGGGCTGGATTTGAACCCTTCAGCTCCGGTATATGTGGCTGGCTCCCTAGTCGCTGAGCTACAGGTGCCGAGCACTCACCTGCTTTTCTATCTCATGCTCTGTAGACTTCAAGGATCATTCCTCAGCTGCATAGGAGTTTGATGAAGTATTGTGGGTTTTTTTTCCTTGTTTTTTGTTGTTGTTTGATGGCTTGAGATTGTTTCTGTGGAGATATTTTAAATTCCAGATAGCCAAATATCAATCAATCAATTGGAGGGAAGTAAATACTAAATGAAAACTTGGTGATTGCTTGCCCTAGACTCTTTCTAACCATATTGGCAGCTTTTCACCTGCATAAAAAGTATCTAGGGCATTTTTGGAAGCTTACTATTATAACTGCCCGTGATTGTTCTGGAGTAGATGTGTGCCACCTACCAGATTATGGTGCCAGCCAGTTGATGCTGTGCTCAGGCTGTGTCCTGACTTCAGGCAAACTAGATAAAGGCAGCATTAAACCCAAAGGAATCAGCATCACAGAATTCAGGAGCTCACTGCGTTTGGTCTAAACCATCTGATGATTGAATAGTCACAGAAGCTTAACAGTATTGCAAGCTTGGGAGCTGCCTAGGTATCTATTTAACTAATCTAATGGTCTACGAATGTGATGCTTTCAGACCCTCCATCTACTGTGGATAGCCATTAGAGGCAGTATAACCTAACAGTTCAGAGCAGGGTTTCTGGAGTTAGAACCTGGTTCTAATTTAGACTTTTCATTTTCCCACGTGACCTCAGGAAGGCTACTTAAATTCCGAAGAGGAGCTCAGAGCCTGGTGCTCGCTGTGAGTGAAGCATCAGTGATGGTGAGGACAAGGACTCCAGTGATGCAGCCTCAGCAAATTTGTCTTTGCCTCAGAATGCAGCACTTCCCAGAAGTGCTAGGCTTGTCTCACGGATCAGAATGGTCTGTTCATTTGAATTCCATCTTAGTTTTTGAGCTGAGTTCAGTCTGTAAACACCTATGTTTAAGCTGGAAAATAATCAGAAGGCAAGTGAACACAGTATGCACACTGCTTAAACTCTGGGTAATTCATAATCTTGTAGTGAGAGTAACAAATATGCAGCATCTGTGAGACCAGATCAGCAGTCCGTGGGCAAAACTGTAAGCAGGACTCACAGTTAATACATCTTGATAAACAGCAGCAATGGTGTAGTCACTGCACAGGGAGAGCCCCTGTGTGAAATGTAAGGGACTGAGTACTCAACAGCTCACAGCACCGGTCTTTGGCAGTCAGAAGGTGCAATGTGCAGTCAGCAATGGTGTAGTCACTGTGCAGGGAAGCCCCTGTGTGAAATGTAAGCTATAGGGGACTGAGTACTCAGTAAAGAATGCAAGAAATGGTTGTCAAGACGGGAGAGGTGACAGCTCACAGCACCGGTCTTTGGCAGTCAGAAGGTGCAATGTGCAGTCAGCAATGGTGTAGTCACTGCGCAGGGAAGCCCCTGTGTGAAATGTAAGCTATAGGGGACTGAGTACTCAGTAAGGAATGCAAGAAATGGTTGTCAAGACGGGAGAGGTGACAGCTCAGAGCACCAGTCTTTTGCAGTCAGAAGGTTTCATTCATCTGTGGAAAGTCTTAGAATCAATATCTTTATTTGAGGGCTGTCCCTTATATTTCCCAAAATTAAGTGTAAATTCTTTTCGGTTCAATTTTTCCTCTTTCTGTTTTTCTGTGTAGTTCTATTTGGATGTTTGATTGAAAATGGATGGGATTTACTAGTTCACTGAAATGGTCACTTCAGCCCAGAGGCTGTACATGGATTGTGGCATCTCTGTATGTGTGATCATCAGAGTGGGGACTATTTGTTGTATCATAGTTCTTTGTTTCTTATGATTGTCTACATTCTATAATGGGAATATTTTTTAATATTTTTCCCTTGGAATAACTTTTTATCAGACAAGTGCAGTTTTTAAGGAGCAGATTTTATTTGGAAAAGTAGGTTTGGGAGAAGGAAAAGTTGCTTTGGAAGGCAGCTGGCTTAGCAAGAGCTTCACGTGAACTTTTGGGAGGAGCAGCCCATCACCCTTGTAGCTTGTTTAGTTTCTCTGTAGGAGTTGTGTGTCCTACGTTAGGTCAGTGTCTGCCTGCACCCATCCTCAGGTCCCTGTGTCGGGCTCTGCTCCACCCTGTGCAGTGGACGGGGAATGGTATATGTTTTCTGTCCTGCAGCGTTCTTTCTTGGAGGCAGAACAAACTAGAAAAAAGAAGTACCATAAAATCAGTAAGACCTAGTATTGAATACCAGCTTCTCCAACACTAGTTGTGTAGTTTGGGGAGAGTTACTTAATTGCTTTGATTTCAGTGTACTCATCTACAAAATATGGGTACAGATAATACTACTGATAATAACTGGGGCACCACTGGGAGGATTCTGTGGGGTCAGGTGTGTAGGTGGGTGAGTGTCCATAGTGAGTACTTATGAAATGATAATTACCTTTCCCCTTGCTTTAATACTAATTTGTTCATATGTGGTGGGAATATAATTTGGAAAATAGAGGATTTTCTTATTTCAGCTATTCCACTTTCTCTTTAAACTAGATATCCCTTCAAGGTTTTACTCAGGTGGTAAATGTAGTAATGACTATGTTCATGTCACACCTCCCGTCAAGGAAGCTCTAGTTTTGGTTTCTCCTTTGTTCTTTCCAACCTAAGAATGACTGGAATCTATTTAGTCCTCTATGTGAATAAAAGTTTTTATGCTGAGACCCTCTGGCAGCAAGCTTCTAAGCAGGTGGATTTTGGTCATAAAGGTAAAAACAGTATCTCTTACACCTGTCCTTTCATCCTTTTCAGATGCTGGTGAATAAAATGGGAAAGTGACAAGGAATTCTTGGCACCTGTAGCTTGATTGTCATAGTGAGACTTACCAGTTATTCATTGCTGTGTAACAAACCACCCTGAAAGATGATGGCTTGAAAGAGCATTACCTCTGTTCAGCGTGCAGGTTTCAGTGTGGGCCGTGCACACAGTTTGGATTGGTCCCCTCTGGGCTCACTCCTGGATCTGTGGTCAGCTGCTGATTGGTGACCTGCTGACTAGGGCCGTGGGTGTGCACGTGTGTGAGAGAGTGAGCCAGGGACTGGGCCACAGTCTTGTGTTCCTGCAGATTGGCCAGGCTTGCTGACACCATGGCAGAAGGGAGGGCAGTCCCAGCGCTTTCTGGCCTTTTTGCCTGGGGTTTGCTGTTGTCTCTGTGGCCAAAGCAAGTTCCATGGCTGGGTAGCATGGGAGGGACTGCTCCAGGGAGATGTGAACATCCATCTTCCACAGTGAGTGTGCTTTTCTTTCCCCTCCCCCCGCCAATTTATTTTTTTAATGTGATGAAATACACATGACACAAAATACACTCTCTTAACTATTCTTAAGTGTATAAATCAGTGGTATTAAATGCATTTATAATGTTATACATCCACCACCATTGTCCGTCTCAGTAATTCCTGAAAGTCTGAAACCCCACAGCCGTCACACAGCAGCCCCAGTCTCTGCGTTCTCCTATAAAATGCCTGGTGGTCAGTCACGGCACTGACATGGAAGTGGGGGACAGGCTAGGATTTGTCACTTTCTTCTCTTCTCTTTGGTCAGGGTAGGGTTATGAGTAGGAAACAGCAGAAGAAAACAAAAACAGAAGGTGATTTGTCTTTTTGTTTTTCCTGTTATAGTACTTAAAATTTAGAAACTGTCTTAGGATAAATTCTTGAAATGTACTTGATTAAAACTCTGTCAATTGAGATAATCTCTGTTTTACTCTCCCCTCTCCCCAACTCCCCCCAAAGCGGGGGAGGAGGGAGCAAATTCATGATGCTTTAGTAACTGGAACTATAAATCTCTCATTAGTTTAGCTGCATCATAAAAGTAATGTTACCTTCCTGTCTGTGAGTATAAACTGGACCATGGTACTGTTTCACCCGTTTCTGGAGGGGCTGTCCCAGCAACAAACAGTCCTCTCATCCTGGCATCTTCTTGGGCAACAGCTTTGGATTTTAATCTCCTAAAATACTCTCCTTCCCTATATGGGGCCAGTTACCAAGCGTGGCACGTTCTGCTGCGTCTCTGGAACAGCTCCTGACGCCTCTCTCTCCCTGTATTTGGCTTCATTCTGTTAAATGAATCTCAGTTTCACCAGGTTCTAGCTCCTGCGACCCTCTGCTGCGTCCTCTCTCCCTCCCAGTTCTCTCGGTCCTCTCCAGCAGCCCAGCTCCACCAGTGCTGTTCTCTGAGTTGTGCTCAGTCTTAGAACTTTTTCCCTGACATCCTCCCCCTTTTTAAAGACTTCTCTTATTAAACCTACTCACAGAAATTTTTCTCTCTTTGAATTTCCTCAGTGCTTGCTAGTTTTATATATTTTATCTCTGTCTTCCTCACATATGGGCTGTTGAATTCATTGACCTATGTTTATTTATTGATCCAAAAAAGGATTTATGAGCATCTGTGGGCTGGACATAGTACATAGGTGAACGGAGTTGTAGCAGGTGCCCGAGGCTAGTGGGATGGGTGGGTATTAATCATACAAACCTGTGAAAATGCAAGTGTAGTAATTGGGGAAAAAAGTTGCAGTGTATGGTGTCATGGAGGGAGTTTGAGGGGTTTTTGATTTAGTTTAGGAGATGAAGACTGACTGACTTGCCTGAGGGAAGTAAACTGGGCTGCGTCTTCCTTCCTGAAGGCTCTGTGACTGCCCTGTGAGCTTGGTCTGTACCCATGAGCGTGGGAGGCGCCCACTCTGGTTGCACCACACACTTGGATTGGAGGGGCCTGGAGAGGGTGAGACTGTTTCATAGTGCGGATGAGAGATGCTGTGGTGGTCTGGGTATAAACAGATGTGGGTGGGGCTGAGAAAGGTTTTAGCAGGTAAAATAAGATTTGATGACAGATGTGGGGAGACACAGAGGAAGAAGATAACTTGTGGATTGCTGGTTTGCCTAAGTGACTTTTGTTCCTGGGCCACCCCAGCCCATATGGTGCCTCTGCAGATTAATAAGAGATGCCTTTTTGCAAGAACATGTGCCTGGGCTGGGTTTCTGCACTTCTTCCTCCTGTCCCTTGTGCAGTGAAGAGACTCTCCAGTCACACACCTGACAGTAGCAGCCCCTGGCCAGCTTTCTTTCATCCCACCCCTCCAGACCAGATGGTATTTGTCTACCCTTTTTTTTTTTTTTTAAATCAAATGTCAGAGACTTGAGCGTGTAAAAGAAAATGGGAAGGATCCAATCGAGAGATGGGCTAATAAGGACTATATAGGAAAGAGAGTAAAGCATGATTGATGGCGCAAGAGCCCTGAAAGGGAGAGAGATGTGGAATCTAACTGGGAGGAATGGGCCTGCGCTTGGAAGAGCACAGCTGCTTAGGTAATAGGGGGAGGCGTGGAGGGTGCAGGGGTGAGTGAGCCTGTGTGTTTGGTATTAGGAACTTCCACATGTAGCCATCAGAGGGGATCCTTCTTTCTCCACAAAGTAGAAAGTGAGATTACTAATTTATGCCTTGCCCCGTTATCCAGAATATAAAGTCATTGGGGATAAAAAGGTATGTATATATAAACATACTTATTGGTTCTTTCAAAGCACTAGTTTGATAATTCGTTAATTGTTGGGTTTCACTGAAAAATTAGACTCATTAAAAAATTAGACTTGTATTTAGCTAAATATGAAATCACATATATAACTCACTATTTCATCAAGTTTGTAAAAATATCACATGCTGTGAACAGGTGCCATACTACATTATTCCTAACTACTTCCTGAATGTTACAAATTTAATTTATAATTTTTTGTGTTTTGGAGACAGAGTCTCACTGTGTCGCTCTCAGTAGAGTGCTGTGGCATCATAGCTCACAGCAACCTCAAACTCTCAGGCTCAAGTGATTCTCTTGCTTTAGCCTCCCAAGTACAGGTGCCCACCATAATGCCCGGCTACTTTTAGGGACAGGGGTCTTGCTCTTGCTCAGGCTGGTCTCGAATCTGTGAGCTCAGGGCAATTCGCCTGCCATTCCCTCCCAGATGCTAGGATTGTAGTCATGAGCCACTGCGCCCAGTCCAATTTAATTTATAATAAAGTATCTGTAAATAAATCTTATAGGGTGAAGATGGCAGAATTCATGCTAATACAGTAGTTTGGTACCCAGGTTTTAGAGACATACATGTTACCCCACCCCTTTGAGATTTAAAAATAAGGTACAAAGACAGTGGTCACATACATGTGGAAGAGAAAACAGAAAAGCGACATGAGATCATGGCTTTTCAGAAACTTAAGCCCCCATACAACATTATATAATATATACAATAAAATGAATCATATGGGTGCTGTGTTTCACTGCTTACCAGACACTTTAATACATGCTGGCTCTATAACACATGGAAGGTAGATGGCATTTTGTAAAGGAAGAGACTCTGGGTTTCCTTAGGGGCATGCAGAAACAAATGGGTGGGACACACTTGATTCCGCGTCTCAGGATGTCATAGTCAAGCACCTTTCACCCTGGGCATCCTGAAAGGATCGATTCAATTTTTTTTTTTAAAGGGAGGCCTGAGCTATGCCGTTCCCAGTAACGTGGAGAATCTTATGGAAACAGTAGACCCTTTTATGCTTTGGTGATTATGCTTATGTGATCTGATTGTTGTTAAGTGATTGTATAGCAAGTTTTATGATGAATATTTTGTCTTCTGTTAAGCCTGTGGGAAATTATTTTAAATGGTTTAAGTTTGAATTTGGGTTAGATAATTGAACCCCATTATGAATTGCTTAAGTTGGTAAATCAGAAATAGTTGGGAATAATGCTCCCTGGCACATTTTAGTAGTAGTATTTAATATTTTTTACACATTTGGTAAAGTAGTGATTTTTATGATACCAGGAAATATTTTTGTGCTTAATTAGAATTTTGCATATAGTTTAATAAAAATAACTTAAATGGTATGTCTAGAATAGTGCTTTACCAGTGTAGGTAATGAAGAAACAAAGCGGGTGGTGGCAGACCATTTGTTATGTAATTGTGTGCTCCGAACTTCTGTTTATAGAAGATCTTGCTCTGGCTATTGAATACTCCTAATGCAAAGTAAGAATTAGAGTTGTAGCATATGAAAAAAAATAGAGTAGCATATTTTATCTTAAAATTATGGGGACAAAACCTACTAATTTAACTATGGTTTGATGTTTAAGTGAAAATATTTTGCCATTTTAAAAAAGTCAGCATGCTAATAGTTTTCATATACAATAAAGAGGGAATTTTTTTATCACTGTTTATTGATCTACAAAGATTTTCAAAATAAAATACTAGTGTTAAGATTCTGTGCAGGAGCTCTTGATAAATACTAACAAACACCTTTCCATGCTGTCTAGTATGGTCTTGGAACCTTTGTATTCTTGCATCCAAAGAGGCTGAAATATGCAAATATTAACAAAACTAGTGATGTATTTCTTGGTATCATAAAACTCCTTTGTTATATTATTGACAGTGATTTCAGTTAAAATCCTGTGAGTCTGTACATCCCTTGGTTCCTTTGGCTCGTGGCTCTTTTGGGGAAGGTGTGTGCCTGTTCCCTCTTTGGCTTTTCTGGGGAAGGTGTGTGCCTGTTTCCTCTGGCTTTTCTGGGGAAGCTGTGTGTCTGTTTCCTCTGTGGCTCTTTTCCAATCCTGTCAGATGTGAAGGTTGTCATTTATTGTCTGACTCCTGGGTCATTCACTTGTTCCCCATGAAATAACTTGGACATGTCTCTTAATGTAACCACTAGCTCATTTGCTGATTAATGGATTGGAGTAATGGAAAAAGTTTACTAGTTACCCTTTTCTAAGAATCTGATTTGAGGGATTTTAAATAGTAATTATGAAGTATTGATTACCAGAATTGGGTAGCTATTAATAGATGACCCACCCTGTGCCTTATTGAATGCTTACTATGGCAGGGTAGGGTGCCAGGTACATCCAGGTTTGAATCAGGGCATTAAGATGCCAAATGTTTATCAGGTGAGGCCTGTTAAAGGGTTGGCAAGGATTTCTGGAGGAATTAACTTGTGTATTATTATTTACAAAATGTATATAGTAACTGGGGAGAGCTATGATGAAGGTGGGGTGTGTGTGAGGACAGCAACAATGTTTTGTATTTAGGAAACAGGAAGAATTTGGTCTAGAGGAAGTAGGGATGTGAAGATGCCGAAGGGGAGAGATTACTAAATAAATCCAGGCTATTTTGGCACTGGGAAGGATGGTGACAGAGCTATGCCTTGATGCTAGGTGTCTGCAGTCAGCTCTGGCATTCTCCCCAACCATTCTCTAAGTCAGGTGTCCTCAAACTACGGCCTGTGGGCCACATGCGGCCCGCCTAGGACATTTATCCAGCCCGCTGGGTGTTTTTGCCACCGCTGCCTGTCCTGCTTAGCAGCCAACGGGTCCCGGGGCCCGTAGTCCAGCCCTCCAACGGTCTGAGGGACAGTGAACTGGCCCCCTGTTTAAAAAGTTTGAGGACCCCTGTCTAAGTCGTCAGGATACAGTCTCTACTTCATTGCTGACTTTCTCTCCTTATAGCCTCCATGTCCAGAACGTTGTCAGAGTTTGTAGATTTTCTTGCTCCGGTGTGAGCTCCCAAGCCCTGCCCATCGCCAGCCTTCTCTGCTGGGCTGTGCACAGACTTGCCACTCTCTTGGGTGCCTACATCTTGTCATTTTACACTTTGTACCCAGCTTTGTGGTTACCCCTCAGAAACGAAAAGTCCTCTACCTCCCCCTGGGTCACAGGCCTTCTTACTCTCAGCCTAACTTTTTCACTGTTGGACCTACTCTTTTAAAAAACATATTCCCAAGTCAGGCCTGACTGGATTATTCGTGGTTCCTAAACACACGCTGTTGCTCCTCTTTCCTGCAGCTGCTCTTGCTTTGCCCTACTTCTAGAACCATTGTGTCCCCTCAAACCCATCCCTGCCAGTCGTAATCCTGCTTGGCTTCAGGTTCCATTTCAAAAGTGACCTCTGGGGCTATAATTGGGCTATTGCTTTCCTATGAAAGCTATAAATTAGTTTCATAGTAGGGCTGAGTACATTGGATACTTTTTCTTCTATTTTTGAGATACTTTGCTAATATTTTCCAGCTCCATCCATATAAACAAGGAGGTAAAGTCTCCATCTTTCTTTAGGGCTGCATAGTATTCCATGGTGTACCAGGAGAGTGAGGGGAGGGGAGGGGGGAGGCTGGGTGGAGGGAGAGTGATTGGTGGGATCACGCCTATAGTTCATCTTATAAGGGTACATGTGAATCTTTCTAAATGTAGAATATAAATGTTTTAACATAATAACTAAGAAAAAGACACGAAGGCTGTGTTAACCAGTTTGATGAGAATATTTCAAATGGTATGTGAAAACAGCACACTGTACCCCATGACAGTATTAATGTACACAGCTATGATTTAATAATAAAACAAAAAGGCGACCTCTTCTGTACAGCTGTTGCTGACTTAGCTTTTCTCTCTCCTTATTTGGATGGAGCACATACCCTCTTGTGGGCTGTTCTCCAGTAGGAACGTGAGTGAGGCACACAGTCCACCAGCTGCGTCTCACCCTGGGGGCCTGGGCTGACCCTGTGGAGTGTTTGCTGGCCCTTTCTCCCCTCTGTGGGGTAGGAGGTGGGGAGCATGCTGCTGTAGCCCTACTTTTCTCTCTAAGATTGTCTATGTGTCTGCTTTCCTCTTTTAAGTTGTAAGCTTTCTGAAGGCAGCCTAGGACTATTTTAGTATTTTTATTAGTATTTTCCTGTTAAAGGGGTAAGGTCTGATTTCTAAAATAGGTAACTGCATTTTAATGTTACCTAACAAGTAACCAAGGAACATTTGTTTGTTTTGGCTTGTAGTATTATGATAATTCCGTTAAATGGTGGATTCCCATAAAGGAGGGATGTAATGTGTATGTGACTAAAAATCAGCTAAGTTTGAGGAAAGTAGGGAGATAAATGTAAGAGCAAAAATCTCCAAAGCTTATCCATCTTATTTGTGTAGCCCTATAACAGCCAGAAAACAGCTTAGAGTAGTAGATTTACGTGTTTCAATTGAATGGAAATCAAAGAAAAACTCTTAGATAAAAGTTGTTACCTCATAATTGAATTGTTATAATGCTGATAAATCAGCATCATTGTTACTTTTTTCTTTGCTGTTCTGACTAGATTGAGTTCATCAGGAATTTGTTTAGGCCAGCATGGTGGCTCATGCCTGTAATCCTTGCACTCTGGGAGGTAAAAATAGAAAAACTAGCCAGGTGTTGTGCCAGGCACCCGTAGTCCCAGCTACTTGGGAGGCAAGAGGATCACTTAAGCCTAAGAGTTTGAGGTTGCTGTGAGCTATGATGCCTGAGCACTCTACCTAGGGTGACAGTAAGACTGTCTCAAAAAAAAAAAAAAAAGATTTGCTTTTTATTCCTAGCACTTAGCCCAGTGTCTGAAATTGAAACACTATTTAAGGGTGAAAAGAAACTTTAGATATTTTTTATCTCAAAAACAGGGGTAACTGTTTGAGATGGTGGATATGTTAATTGCTGGAATATAGTAATCTTTGTTATATCAAACCATCATGTTGAACGTCTTAAATAAATATAATAAAAACCCAACTTATTCTTATCTCTAATAGCAATGATGATAGAAAATGCTAGTGATTCTCCTAAAGAGGGATTCATCAGTGTGTCTTATAGTAATTTATATGAATTCATGTATTTATAATTTGTTAGTGGGATCTTTGATACTTGAGATCACAAAAATGAGTTTTTGGGAATAATTTTGATGTTTTGTATTTAAATTTCAGATTTTAATTCCCTTTGGAGTGTTATGTTAGCAATTCTTGAAGTGGTTAGAAAGAATTCTTCTCGTAGGCTCGGCGCCTGTGGCTCAAGTGGCTAAGGCGCCAGCCACATACACCTAAGGTGGAGGGTTTGAATCCAGCCTGCGCCCACCAAACAACAATCATGGCTGCAACCAGAAAATAGCCAGGCATTGTGGCGGGCGCCTGTGGTCTCAGCTACTTGGGAGGCGGAGGTAGGAGACTTGCTTCAGCCCAGGAGTTAGAGGTTGCTGTGAGCTGTGATGCCAGGGTACTCTACCCAGGGCGACAGCTTGAAGCTCTGTCTCCAAAAAAAAAAAAAAAAAAGAAAGAATTCTTCTCATACCAGTTTTTTCCTTTACATGTTTTTAGATGAGAAGTTTCTTATGTTTATAAGATGGGAGTGAGGGCTTGGGAGAGTGGTGAGGGACACCTTGAAAGATATTTTAGATGTCAAAATACATGTTTTTAATTCATTATAATTCTTGTGTAGACTGATTTATTTATTTATTTATTTATTTATTTAGAGATAGGGTCTCATTGTTTCCTGGGCTTCAGTGCAGTGGCCTGATTACAGCTCACTGCAAACTTAAACCCCTGGGCTTAAGTGATCCTCTGTTCTCAGCCACGCAAGTAGCTAGAGCGTAAGGCGTATGCCATTATAACCAGCTAATGTACTTTTCGTAGAGATTGGGTCTTGCTCTTGCCTAAGCTGGTTGTTAGACTTTTAAATTTTATACTGATGGCGTTCGTCTCAGTGCAGCATTCTTTTCAGTGACATTGACATCACTCATTCTGGAAGCACTGACCTGACAGAGGGCAGGTGCTGTGATTGCTGTGTGTACAGTCAGGTAAGTCAGTTCACTCAAAACGAGCCATTCACTAAGCTCTGTCTCTGCCTTGTAGAAGATGGACGTCTTTGCTTTCTTCATTGTATGAACTGTATTAAAGTTGGTAAATTGCTGTTCTCATATGCAGTAGATTTCTTTAAGATTAAAATCAAGTTCTAATCAAGATTCAGAAACTCAGTGTCTTTTCTTTGCTGTTGAGAACAAAGATCCATTTTTATCTGCTTTCCACTACCTCTTGATACTGTTTTAGAGACCGTACAGTGCCATACCTAAATCCTTCATGTGGAGGTATTTTATATGCAAATATTCGTGCCAAGGATGATTAGCCTGGAACCTTTTAGATTTAAAAATGGTGGCTTTTTTAAAGATGAGAAGGCAAGATGTACTCCATAGAGCAGTGTAGGGTGGTCCTAAGAGGATAGCACTGAAATGTCACTTAGGCTTCAGCTAAGGTGGTGACAAATGGCTGTGATGCCACCTCCTAGACTCCTGCTTAAAAAAGAGTTGGAAAATAGATGACTGTGCAGATACACCTCTGTGGGAGCTCATGCAGGCAGGAAAGGATGTGTAGGAAACTGTCGAGTTGGTTGCCCTTGGAGAGTAAGACAGTCAGTGAAAGAGGGAAATAAAACTTTAAAAAGTTTAGTTTTCTCAGATGTTTTTATTTTGTTATAATTATAGGTTACTTTTACCCTAAATAAAGTAGACCAGTTGACATTCGGTGAGCATAATGGTGTGATAACCTAGTATTCCCTGTGGTTCTGCTGTGTTACAAGTACCTCCAATATCCTGTGGACAGGTGGAGATATGAGAAGGCTGTGACTGTCCAGCTTTAGAGCCAAGTGTAAGCAGTGAACAGCGGTGTCCCTGTGCTTAAGGACTTTTACTAGTTGACTTATGTAGAGTCCCACGTCACAATTTTTTTTTTTTTTTGAGACAGAGTCTCACTTTATGGCCTCAGTAGAAGGCATTGCAGCTCACAGCAACCTCCAGCTCCTGGGCTTAGGTGATTCTCTTGCCTCAGCCTCCTGAGTGGCTGGGACTATAGGCACCTGCCACAACGCCCAGTTATTTTTTGTTGCAGTTTGGCAGGGGCCGGTGCCCTATCCACTGAGCCACAGGTGCCATCCCCATCACAATTTCAAAGTAAAAGCAAAAGATAACTCCTGGGGAAAGAATCCCTGAGGCCTGCAGAATTCCTTTTCTTGGGGAAGAGATGGGAAGGTCTAAATGGAGTCCAGAGCAGTTTCAAAGCCAAGTGTAGCAGCCTCATCAGATACAGCTTGGCGGCCTAGTGACTTATAATGAGGGTGGCATGTAATTAGAAATTGTCCCTGTCTTTTCTGAGTACTGATGAAAACCATGGCTCAGAGGTTAATTCAAATAATAATTAATATTGGCCTCTGTCAGTACAGGGTGGTAATGAAATCTTTCGTTATTTGATGACTTTGACTCTAAATGTTGAGTGAGGAGCAGAAATGGTGTTATTCTTCACACTAATTGTGGGGCAGCTCCTACAACTGAACCAGTGCAGCAAAGCAGCGGCTGTACGAAGGTGTCGAGCACAGAATTTCTTTGTAGCCTGTAATTGCCCACAGTAGACATAGAAATATTAGTGTTACTTCATTGCCTAAAGTGGTTATTATTTAGAGTGAGAAATTATTAGGAAGGCACTGGGTAATTGTTCCTACCATTGTGGACTGGGTAGGCATTTGCTGGTTCCTTCCTTTTCCAGCTGTATGTGGTGTGCATAGTATACAGCATTAAATCACCATAAAATCTTAACAGATTACATATACATATTACTCTAAAAACAAAAATCAAATGGCTAGAGAACTCTCAGTGTCCTTTCAACCTTGAAAGTCAACAGTCTGTAAATTGGTGCACCACATTTGATGAGCATTTTTCTTATGCAGAGGTGGGAGTTGCAAATGATGTAGAAAAATACAGGTGAGGTAAGAAGTTACTTGGAAACACGTAAGTATCCATTAACACAGACCAGCTGTCGCTTCATGAGGCTGCAAAAGCCAGCTACAATTGTTTGACTAAAATAATCTTGGTGGAAGGAAGATGTTTAGGCAGGACAGTTTTAAAAAAATAATTATAATTTCTTTGTTGAGTGACTTGCTTTGAAATTATAGTTTTCTTTTTTGAAGTGTTTGTTGACTGAGCTTCTGCGGCTTTTGACCTCTGAGGATGGTGTTTTGTAACATTCTAAGCAACATCATCTTTTAGAGGAAACATAATAGAACAAAATAAGAAGAATTTATACACTATTTGAGGTCTCTGTAATACTTCAGATACCTGAATAGTGGAGCACTGTGGACATGCAGCGGTAGACAGAATAACAGAATCAGACCTCATGCATCCTTTCCCAAGTCTCTTAGCTCAGGCCAGTCTTATTTCGTTCATATTCCTACCAGCTTTCCCCATGTCCTGTATTATTTAGAAGCAAATCCCAGATAGCAGTTTTTAAATTTCAAAATATTTTAATTTGTATCACTGAAGGGAAAGAATTCTTTTCAGTCTATATAGTTATAGAAGTTTGTGTGGAAATTTTAAGGAAGTTATTTATTTTTTAATTGAAAGACAGTACTGTATTTGAGGAGGGATTTGCATGTATATTTTCTTAGCTAGAATATACAGAGTGATAGGCAATTGTTGGATAGTTAGGATAAGGAGGTTTAATTTGATTCCAGGAGCAATCACAGAATGCTGAAATGAGAAAGGCAGGGTCAAAACATTTTATTTTTGAAGGCAACATTCTTTTGTAGAATTGATGTCACCCTAGAGTTGATGTCGAGATCATCTGGAGACCAGAGGCTTTGAGGAAGATAGTCAGAGGTGATGAGGAGCTGCTGCTGAAGGGGGTAAACGAACACAGATTCTGGGAGAAGTCAGGGAAAAAGTGTCACACTGTCATCTAAGTGACTTTTCCAGAAAAATCCAGTTCTTATTGCTTCTCTGCTTAATATAGTAGGTCAGCTTCTCATTGTGTACCTTCACGTGGGCCAGGAATTTCTATGTGAAATCTCTCTCCAAAAAGATCTGAAAAGTGAAGAATCTTTAATAAAAAGATAATTATTCTTAAAAAAGATATACTTTTTCCCAAACCATAGGTTCAGGCTCCCAGGGATGGTTGGGGTGAAACTTGGGGCAAAGCTAGGCCTTCCAAGGTGGGAGTGGGTCTTGGGAAGCTTCCTGAGCTCCCAGGGACTCCTTGGGTAGAAGCCAGAAGAAATACAGGTGAGTGGGTGGGGAATGAAGACAGCTCAGAGCACATGAGGGGTCTCTGTTGGGTCAGGCTGGATAGCAGGTGTGTGCGTGCACGCGAGCACTCTCTCTCTCTCTCCTCCAGCCCCTGGAGGCTGTCCCAGCATGACTGACAATCCCTGCGGACAGCTACATGCCCTGGTCTCGCTGCTGCTCGTTATGGAGCCGCTTGGAGCTGCTTGGCCTCAGCAGCAAAGGGTTCTTGGGAGCTGCCTCCCTTACTCCCTTCTGCCCCCACCCTGACCAGATCGTGGGGTGGGGAGGGAGGGCAGACCAAGCCAGACCCAGCCTGAAACAGGGCAGGTGGGGCCACTGTGCAGACAGTAGGAGGATGCAGGGAAGGCCAGGTGTTCCCGTAGAGCTCTGGGCCACTGCCTCAGCATGGCTCCTCCTGGCCCCTGGTATCCTCTTTCCTGCTTTGTTCCCTCCCTTTTGGCCTCAGGTGCAGTATGGGACACACCCCCTGCTTGGAGCTGATCTGCCTTCCTGGACTCCCTTACTTGGTTGGCTCTTTTTCGTCCTGGCTGCGGCCCTGGTTAGGCCCCTGGGCATTTGACCTCAGCAGGCCATTCCTGTTTTCATAGCCCCCAGCTTACCTGTAGTGTGTGTTCCAGATCTGTATGCAGGGAGAAGGGGATTGCCGATGTCTGGTGTGGGCAGAATTGACAGCAGGCTGGGTGTGGGTGGTGGAGCATTGAGGGTGCAGGTGGCATAGTGGGGTGGGGCTGGGAGCAGCAAGAGTTGGAAAGAAATATCCTGTCTGGAACATTTGTATTGTGAGTTGGTGGGATAGCTAATTGCACATCTCCTTTGATCAAAGACAAATGTGACTAGGGAAGGACCTTAGAGTTTTATAGGTGATGTAAGAAAGTAACAGCAGTGACAGTGACATGATTTGCTTCCTGAGAGCTCAGAGTGAAGAGCTGGCAGCTCTGTGCTGACCTTGGGAGTGCATTTTTGATGTCTAGTTGTATATAGCTTTTAGAGCAGTGGTTCTCAGCCTTCCTGATGCTGCAGCCCTTTGATACAGTTTCTGTGAGTCGTGACCCACAGGTTGAGAACCACTGTTTTAGAGTCAGACACTAGCTCAGTAAAGGGCATGTGATGTCATCTGTCCTGCTTACTGGTGATATTTCATTTGATTATTTGTTAAAGGCGATTCATTCTGTCTTGAAAAGGAAGTTATTAGAATTCTGTATATAACCTTAGTTTATTATGGGATTTGTTTGCTTGAAGATGAAGGAGAGTGTATCATTGTGGTATATTTGTTTAGTTACCTTATAGCTGCCCTAGGCCATAATGTAATCACCTTTATTATTAGTGATTAGACTTGGCAGTAATTTAGTGTAGAACTTTACTGCGAGTGCAGAGTTATTTCACACTTGTTATTTCAGAGTATTCCCAGCACTGTATACTTTGTCTATCTAGAGGGAAAGTTACTGTGGTCCTTAGAGATGGGGCCTGAGAGGTGGGGTCGTATGTAACCCCAGCTTCTGCATTGTTACTTTGCTCTTGGTCATGCTGCTGCTCAAGTGGTTATGTAGATAAACCTTATTGATGCAGGAGATGGACACATGTTGTAAGCTGAATGGTGGAGAATAACTAGCCCTAACAGTTGATTGATTTAAGTTAGATTTTACAGTCACATACTGCATAATGACATTTTGGTCAATGACAGGTGGTATATGTGTATAGACAGATGGTGGTCCCAAAAGATTATCTTGCAGCTGGAAATTCTATCATATAGTGATGTCATGGCACACACACTGGTCCCGTGTTTGTGGTGGTGCCAGTGTCAGCAGACCTGCTGTGTGCCTGTCATGTGAAAGCACAGCACAGGCAGGTGTGGACAGTGAGTGAGATTTGATAATGATGATGATGACTGCTACTGGTGTCTATATTTACTGTACTACATTTTAATTTTTATTTTATTTTTATTTTATTTTTTCTGAGACAGAGCCTCAAGCTGTCACCCTGGGTAGAGTTTTGTGGTGTCACAACTCACAGCAACCTCCAACTCCTGGGCTTAAGCGATTCAACTGCCTCCGCCTCCTAAGTTGCTGAGACTACAGGAGCCCGCCACACTGCCTGGCTGTTTTTTGGTTGCAGCCGTCATTGCTGTTTGGCAGGCCCGGGCTGGATTCAAACCTGCCAGCTCAGGTGTATTGTGGCTGGCGCCTTAGCTGCTTGAGCCACAGGTGCCGAGCCCATTTTTATTTTTTTTGAGTATCTGCCTTCTTTTTGTAAAAAAAAAAGTTAACTGTAAAACAGCCTTAGGCAGGTCCTCCAGGAGGTATTCCAGAAGAAGGCATTGTTGTCATAGGAGGTGGCAGCTCCTTGCCTGTTACCATCCCCAGAGACCATCCCCGAAAGGTGTGGAGGTGGAAGACAATGATATTGATCATCTTGACCCTATGAAGGCTTAAGCTAATGTATGTGTCTGTCTTAGTTTTTAACAAAAAGTTTTGGGAAAAATTTAAAAATCGAAAAGTAAAAAATGCAAAAACGCTTGTATAGAATAAGTATATAAAGAAAAAAATCTTGTGCTATTGTACAATGTGTACCACAATGCCTGACTAGTTTTTCTACTTTTAGAAGAGTAGAAGATGGGGTCTCTACTCTTGCTCAGGCAACCCACCTGCCTCGGCCTCCCAGAGTGCTGGATTGAAGGTGTGAACTACCACCCATGGCCAATACACACAACACTTATCATAGTGTTACAGTTGGCTACAGTATTTAATACAGTAACAGCTGTACAGGTTTGTAACCCAGGAGCAAAGGCTATACCATATAAACTAGGTGAGGTAGTCTGTAATGTCTAGGTTTGTGTAAGCACACTTTATGATGTTTGCACAGTGACAGAAACGACTAAGGGCACATTCTCAGACCATGTCCCTGCTGTTAGGTGACACATGACTGTGTGTACCTTTGAGGATAGCATTGTCTTGCCTTCTGGGCTAACACTTGAGTAATGCACTATTTGATATGAGAAAGAATTAGCCATACATAGAGTAGGGAACTTGGGAGATGGCAGGCTTTCTTTTTTTTACTCAAATAAGTCTGGGTTATGATTTCAGTGAGTGGATTGAAGATATTTTATAAAGTTCCAAAGCAGGAATATGAAAAATAGGGGCAATTTTCATTTTGAAGTTATATAATTTTAAGAAATTTAGGTAGGTAGATCAGTTTTATGTCTTTAAAATATTTGGAGAATGTGTGGGGATTCAAAGATTTATAAACATTTTTTCCTCAGAACTTTCTTGAAAGTGACATTTATCAGTTGCAAACTGACACATTTTTATATTATTATTATTGATTAAATATCCCAGGAGTTAATTTGTCTTGTCCATGCTTTAATAACAGATCAACTCTTCGTGTGCTGCCCTCTGGGGGGCCTGGGACAGAGAGGGTACACCAAGCACATTCTGTGCACACTCAGCCCTGGGGTAACCCCCTCACTCCAGGGCAGCTGTGGGGTGAGCCCTGCCAAGGGGAGCAGAGAGCCAGACAGTGGCCTGCTCCTCCCTACAGGTGCTGCTGCTTACCTTAGGATGGAAATCAGATCTCTTTGACATAGGAAAAAAAATTGGAATACATTATTTTTCCAGAATCTAACTGATGGTCAGTATGCACATTCCAAAATGTTCAAGCCATCCAACATGTAGAAAGTGAAAGCCCCTGCTCCTGATAGCTTCAGGCACCATAATTATTCTTGTAGGCTTTTTAGTGGGAGAAAGGTTTCAGAGTGTGAGCACAATTATATATATGGAACTCCACTCCACACCCCTCCCCTGCCACCTTTTTCCTCCCAGAATACCATGGCTGGTCTTTTCATATCAACACACAGAGCTCTAATTTATCTTTTCAACTACCTCAAACAACTATGTCCTGTTCCATATAACTTCATTTATCTGTCCTCTTTCAATGGCCGTTTAGGGTCGTTTCAGAGTTTCACTATTGAAAATGGTGCTGCTCTAAAGATCAGCCTTTTATATACCTCTTTGTGCACCTTGGGATGAATTCCTAGCAGGTATTACAGGGTCACACACTATGTTCATTTAAGCTATGGTACGTGTTCCTGGGTTGGCACCATTTTAAAGGCCATATTATTTCATGCTCTTTTCAGTGACGTATTAGTTACCCATTTTTTTTTTCCTACACTTACCAACTCTGGACGTTACTGTCCTTTGCCAATTTGGTAGGTGCATTGATTTGATTAACAGTGAAGTCGAGTGTCATACTGTGTGTGTTTTCAGCGTTTTGTGCTTCCTTAAAGCCTGTCCTCTGCACCATTGTGCCTCACAGCCTGCAGCTCCTGCAACCTGTAATAGCTCTCTGTGACTGAGGTGGGATGTGAACCTGTGCACCTTTCTCCCTCCCTGCAGAGAGAATGGAGGTTAAGACAGCTATCTCTAAGAGCAGTCTGGGATTATTCCCAGCACTGCTGCTCACCAGCACTGGCTCCTTGGCAGGCTACTTAACCTTTAAATCCTCAGCTTCCATTCCTCTAAAGGGGGGGTAACAAGATTAAACCAATGGGTACATTTGAAGCCTCAGCCCAGGACCTAGCACAGGAGTACATGCTTGGTAGACATTTGCCACTGTCAGTAGCAGTAGTAGCAGCAGCAACTGCTGGGAAATTCCTTCCTTCCTTCCTCTTCCCTTCTCTGTGGGTCCTGCTCAGCCGCTTTGGATCCTGGTCAGTCAGTTCTGGGATTTCCTTG
Source organism: Otolemur garnettii (assembly GCF_000181295.1). Classification (NCBI taxonomy): domain Eukaryota; kingdom Metazoa; phylum Chordata; class Mammalia; order Primates; family Galagidae; genus Otolemur; species Otolemur garnettii. The sequence goes on from NW_003852629.1 coordinate 614,832, forward strand.
GCAGTTGCTATTTTTTCTAAGCCCACTCGCGGAGGTGCTGAGGCTTTGGGGCAGAAGCACAGCCTTGGTGTGGAGCCTGCACACTTCCTCTGCTTGGTACTCTGGACTGAATTATGTCCCCTCCCATTCATAATGTTAAGTCCCAATCCCCAGTGTGCTTATATTTAGAGATCAGGCCTTTAGGGAGATAATTAAGGTGAAATGAGGTTGTAAGGATGGGATCCTAAACTGATAGGGCTGGTGGTCTTTGCTTAGAGGCAAAGAGAGCCCTCTCTTTCCTACTGTACAGAGAAGAGGCCACATGAGCACACAGTGGAATGGTAGCTGCCTGTGAGTCAGTGTACCAGCACACAGTGGAATGGTAGCTGCCTGTGAGTCAGTGTACCAGCACACAGTGGA
>NW_003852629.1:615321-668865 GCF_000181295.1 Otolemur garnettii
GGTAGCTGCCTGTGAGTCAGTGTACCAGCACACAGTGGAATGGTAGCTGCCTGTGAGTCAGTGTACCAGCACACAGTGGAATGGTAGCTGCCTGTAATGTACCATGCCAGCACTTTGATCTTGGACTTCCCAGCCTCCAGAACTGTGAAAAATTAGTTTCTGATTAAGCCACACCATCTGAGGAATTTTGTTACGGGGCTTTGACAGACCAAGATTGTTAGAGAACCATACTCCTGACGAATGGGTGCCCACCTCAGGCATTCTTGGTTCTAGACCGGTGGTTTGTGCCTCAAAATGGTTGGTAAAACAGATTGCTAGGGCTCACCCCAAGAACCCCAGGTTTAGGAGGTCTAGATCGACGTGAGTAGTTACATTGACACTGTCACCCTAGATCACCCTCGCTAGAGTGCTATGGCGTCTTAGCTCACAGCAACTTCAAACTCTTGGGCTCAAGTGATCCTCTTGCCTCAGCCTCCCAAGTAGCTGGGGCTACAGGCATCTACCACAACAGCTAGTTTTTCTACTTTTAGTGGAGGTGGGGTCTCACTCTTGCTCAGGTCGGTCTTGAACTCCTGAGCTCAGGCAAATCCACCCACCTTGGCCTCCCAGAGTGCTGGCGTGAGCCACTGTGCCTGGTCTGAGAAGTTGCCTTTCTAACCAGTTCTCCAGTAGTTCTGATGCTACTGCTGCTCTAGGTAGTGGGTTGGAGGGCTCTCTGACAAGTGCACAGTAGACTCAGGCTGGGGATATTGGCTGTTCAATCCAACTATAAAGTTGTTCACGCTCTCAGAAACTCCTTTTCACCAACTGCAAAATGTGGATATTTATTTTATTTATCGCATGGGATTATTGAAGATAGATGTATAAATTAAAAGTTTGTTCTCCTGATCTTCATACATAGTGGTTGGGGAAGTTACATTCTTTTTGCAAAAAGAGAAGAACAAACAAAATGTTAAAGTATTATAATAGCAAACTACAAAGCAAAGGTAAGGCATTTCCTTCCTTTTTGTTACCAGATACTGCCTGTTCATCTGATTTGCCAGTTGCTGGGGCTTTCTTTTTATCTACTTCTCTGCACTCCCCACCCCACCTTCTCTTGAAAGCCAGACATTTTAGCCAAGAAGCTTTTATTCTTTGGCTCCTTGTGCTGGCCCTCCCTTGTCAAGGATGTCTGTGGCTTTTTGATGATTATGGCAATGCAAATTACTGAGTTTCTAGTTCTGCTACATGGGTATAATTGTGGCCATGCTTTTTGTGTCCAGGTTATTATATTTGAAAGGTCTTTTTGGGGGGTTTGGTTTGCCATCTTAAAATGTTTTCTGTTGTACAAGTTTTACACAAACACACACACACACACGCACGCACAAAATTATGGGCACACTGCATTTCCAACAAAGTTACCAACCAAAAGTAAGGATGCTGTCATCTAGAGAGAGCTATGGCTCTCAAACCTGGTAGTCTCAAGTTGGAGACCACTTTACCCTCTTATTGAGAACTCCAGAGAGCTTTTTGGTGTAAGTGGGTTATATCTGTAGATATTTACTACATTGGAAATTAAATCTCAGAACTTTAAAAATATTTAATTTATTCAAAATTAACATGGAACTAATACATGTTAATGTAAATATCATACATTTTGTGAAAAATAATTGTTTCCATAACAGAAGTTTACTAAGAATTCATGATGTTGCCTTATATGTTTATAAATCTTTTCATCTCTGGCTTGAAAAAATAGCTAGATTCTCTTAGCTGCTTCTGTATTCACTGTGTCGCAGTCTGTTGTTTTGGCTGAAGAACATGAAGACAGTCTGGCCTCATGTGAATGTGTAATTTAAAAGAGGAGGACATACAATACCCTGTTCAGATAATTTGATACTACACCAAAACTATACAAAGGATAGTTTCTTAAAGGTTAGTTGCAATGTGGAATCTGAAGTTGTCATCAGTGAAACTTTTGGGCTTGGTATTATTAAAATCCATTGGTTTGTCTTGTATCTTAAATGTGTCTTTTATCTGCGCACGGTTTTGTACCATCTTTCCTTAGTAATTTGAAAATACTCATTTAGTGAGTTACTACAATTTTCAAATACTGACATTTTATTAAACTGTATATATTTTTAAAAATCATATTTGTTAATGTCACCTGTCTAATCAAAAAAAGTCTTTAAGTATTGGGAAATTGTCAGTGATAGTGGATAAAGGTGTTTCAAAATTCTGATTATTGCTTGAATATTCAAATTTTATGATTGGCTAACAAAATCATCAGTTTTCCTGGAAGTGACTTATTTTGTTCATTTTTGGAACAGCTGCCAAACATTCCAGGTTTGCATAACCATAGTTTGTCAGTGATCTGTTTTTTTGTTCAAGTAAAATTGGTGTTCTTTGAGAAAAGCTTGCCCCTTACATGGACAATCTATTTCTCCATGTGCCTTGAATTGAATGGCTACTGACATATATCCGCCACATAGAAGGCTGCGAGCGTCCAGGAGCGATGGTGTAGAGAGCAAATCTCTTTATGGATACAGAAGGGATACTCATACATTTTGGAGAAGGAAGCACTGTGCTGCTTAAAAGAAAAAAAATCTTCTAACATAGTTGACTTAATACACCAGAAATTATGTAAATGACTGTTGTTTCCTTCAACACATGAACTTGGAGACAGGACACACCACATTCAGTGATAGCACCAGAACGTTTTTAGAATTCCATCTTACTTGGAATCACTTCAAGTTATGACTTTAAGCTTAAGTGTAGATGGTGTTTGGATGTACTGTTTACAAATCATATAGCCTCAAATGTCTGTTAACCTTTTTCCAATTATATATAAATATAGTTGCCTAGCCTGAGAACAATGTGGGCACATTCTTTAGCAATTTAGGATATACATTATAAGAGGAAGGATATGGTCTGCTGTAGGCACCATTTTTGGAGTCAGGGACCTAGGTCCTAGCCTGCCCTCCTCATCACTAATTTCATGACCTTGAACAAAGCATTTTTACCTTCCCACTGTTTCTCTGTTATGTCAAGTAGTTGGCTTACATCTCTCTTGAGTCTTAGCTCTCAGGTTCTGTGGTCACAGATTCTAGAGGCATGATAGCAGGATCCCCTTTACAAGCTGGGGGGCCCCTCAGGGGCTTGCTGTGCAGCCTTCCTGTCCCTTCCAGCCAGCCTGTCTCTGGCCTAGCAAGGCAGCAGGCTTCCTGTGTTTGTAATTTTTAAATGCATTGTTTGATTTGGCACCTGGGATAACTACATTTGAGTTTTGTAAACTGTCAGCTCTCACAGAGATCCCCAGTATGTTTGGGAGTTTAAACTGGGAGCAAGGAAAGTTGAGTGACTTAGGTTAAGGACGGTGCAGGCCAGCAGGGAGAACAGCTGACATTTACCGGCTGGCTTCTGTGTGCAAGACATTCTGTTCATGGCCACTTGTGACAATTACATGAAATTGCCTCTGAGGGAGGTGATGGAATATTAATTTTCAGAGATGAGGAAGCTGAAGTCCAGAGAGCTGCTTTAATTTGCCTGAGGTAGGTCCAGTTGGCTTCACAACTGGTTCTCCCCAAATTTCTAGATGCCATTCTTTTCTACATCTCTTACCAGCCATGATATTTCTGTTTTTCATTTTTCTATATGACTATTTTAAGGTCTTCTAAAGTATTGAAGAGATGTCACAATCAGACATAATAAATCTTTTTTTTTTTTTGGCAGTTTTTGGCCGGGGCTGGGTTTGAACCTGCCACCTCTGGCATAAGGGGCTGGCGCCTTACTCCTTTGAGCCACAGGTGCTGCCCCCATAATTCATCTTTGATAGGTGGTGATTTTATCAGTAAACTTTGACATTTATGTAAACTCAATTTTGACAATAGTCAATAAAAGCTAAAGAGAAAATGCCGATGTTACATCATAGACCTGCCTTGAAATGATGTCGGCTCAGGGCTATTAGGTGTGTGAAATTGAGGGCAGATGAGGACACAAAGTGCAGCTCTGACCTTCAGGTGTTTGCATTTGCCTTTCTATATCAAGAACCAGAACCTCAAATTTTGGTGGATTATTTATGAAAAAGAACTGTTACATTTTATTCCTTCAGCAAGCATGTCCATATACCTGCATTATTCTAGTGATAAGTACTGGGGATAAAAGGTGGCAGGAGTAGCCACTTGTCCCGGGGCCTCTGAGAGCCACACCCATCCGCTCCTTCTGGGGGTTTGAGTCCTAAGCCCTGTACAGGAAGACAGGAGGGGGAGAAGTGATATTTGGGAATCCAGATGTGGGGAAACATAGGTGGTAGATTGTTAGGGATGGAGTAATTTTAAAGAAGTGTTCTGTGATCTCTTCTGAAAGTTCTAAAAATTGTGAAAGTTGAGGTCAAGGATGGTTTGAAGATGTAATTTCTTGTGGTTTTTTGATGTAAGATGTCTTTCATCTGCATACTCAGGAAATGTGACGAAAGAAGTGTTCCAAGGTGGACCATCAAGACAGTAGCAGAGTAGAATTTTTATTCATTTTGTATTACCGAACATATTTTTGAGTAGGAATTTGAAGTGGTTGAGTCATCCTCACAGGATCCCTGGTCGTTCCAGTTGACATTAACCTATTCTGTTATTGAAAAAGGAGATTATGGAGGCCACTTCTCACTTAGAATTGTTTAGTCAGTAAATGGGAGATGGAAATAATATATTAAGCACACACATTATAGGGTACTCTGTAATTGTATCCTGAACCCTTGGATTGTTATTGTAATGGAAGGGCTGCATTTACATGGCAGAAAGCTGTGCTGTGAGTGGGTGGAGACGTGGGCTGCCAGGCCTGGCTAGGGATAAAGAGCAGCCTGAGCTCTCTTCTCAGTTGTTGCTTCAGCTGACTTAGGACGAACACTCCAGACTTCTGAGAATGGGCCCGTGAGGCCCCTGGGGCCTTTCTCCGAGAGGTGGTGCCAGCAGGTGTTCCAGCACCCCCACTCCCCTTCCTTGAGGTGGCCAGGAGCAGAGGGATCAGGATGCTTTGACACCCCTTTGTGGGATCCTAAGTGAATGTGTTCTGAGAACTGATGAGCAATAGGCATCAGAAGTGCACAACCTTACTATAAAAAGCAGGAGCTGATTTGCCTTTGGGGGGAGCAGTTACTTTATAATAACAGTAGTTTCTTGACAATTTTACATTTAAAACTGAAGCTTCACTGACTTATTTAGATAACATGTATGCATTTGGTTTTGGTCACTTATCTGTGCTTCATGAAATTTGAATTATTTTTCCATCACCAGAAGTGTGGATTTCAGAAGAGGACAGCTATACCCAGCATATTTTGTAATTGCACGGCCAGTGAAGTTAGTATCATAGAATGAAAGAATTTTTGTCCTTCTCTTTGCCCCTCCCCACCTCCCCACGCTGCACACGAGAATCTCCGCGTCAGAGAGGCTAAGTAACGGGATCAAGGCCACACAGCCTGGCTGAACATTTTGCATACTTTAGCTTCAAGTTAAAGCAGAAAGCATTTGGTCATGTGCAATGAATGCTAATTATATACTGGGTACTGCGGTAGGTGCTTTATACAGACAATCTAATATGGTCTCAATCGTTAGAGGTAGGTGCTATGATCTGTATTTTATAAACAAGAAAAGGAGGTTCTTTCTAGAACAGGTTGAGTTATTTCAGTCCAGTCAGATGTTTGGTGGGTTCATAGTGTTCTGTGTGATCTTGTCTGTTGGTTCTTTCAATAAAATACCTGATGACCACCACCTCCCTCCAGTGCAGCAGGTCCATCACAGCTAGCAGAGTGAAAGCACGTGCCTCGTGGCCTTGCATCCGTGCATCTCAGCCACCTTTCTTGTCCCAGAAGAGGCAGATTCCACCTGTTCCACCCTGTGTCCTGCCTCTCCTGTCTCACTTCTTCAGAGATTTGTTTCCTCCTCTCCCCCCTCCTCCTCCCCCTCCTTACTCTCTTTGTCTCTTTGCTTACTTCAGTTAGTGTTTGTCTGTTTTACTTAAAAAATGCTTATGTAGTGCTAAGTGGCAGGTACTGATTAAGTGCTTTATAAATGCACTTAATTCTCCTAATAACTCACTCATTTTATACAGAGGTTGAGGAACTTTCCAGGGTTACACGGCTTGTGTTTGTCTCTCATGTTGAATAGACAAATGCTAGTCCTTCATCAGTCCACTTCACTACTGCCCGGCTCTCTCTGCACCTTCCCAGCCAAGGTCGGGAGTGACCTTTCCTGTCACTCCCCCCACAGCTGACCACCTGAGGTGTGCTTCTCCTCCACTGTTTACAGTGACTCTCTTTCTAATACCTGACCTGTAGCATCTGACGGGCACTTTCCTTGCCTGGAGTCGGCCGCATTTGAAGTTGGTCACTTCCTTCATAAAGCTTTTTTCTAGGTGTTTGCTTTTGTCTTGTCTGACTCTTCCACCAGCCCTTAAGTGCTGTTATTATTTATTCTTCAGTTTCTGCCCTGGTTCTTCTCTTGTCCTTCTGAGCATGTTCTCTGAGTGATCTCATCTGTTCCAAGAGTTTGCCTTACTTCTATTTGTCAATAACTTAAACAGCCTTATCTTTAGCCCAGCCTTCTCTCTTGAGGTCTGTACTGCCTGCTGGAGGGTATCTGTGAATTTTCTCTGCACCTCTGCCCTATCTCAAATAAGTCGTGCTTCTCTTCTGTTCCCCCCATTTCAGCGAATGTTACCATGTGCTCAGTTAGCGAGCCGGAGTCCTAGTTGTCACGCTGGCGTCCCTCCATCCAGAAGCAGAGTCGGGGTGGGGCGGCTCTCTTTCTTTCCTGTGTCCTGCCATCTCCTGAATTCCTGGGTAAGCCTCCAATGCCCGGCCAGTCCTGCCTCTTCCAGTCTATGTTCCATGTTTTAGTAGGTGTGATTCTTTCTAAAATGTACATTTTTTTTCTAAAAAATACAGCTTCAAAACTTTGGAGTGACTTCTCTGTGAATTGAGAAGGAATTACAGTGTTTCGTGCCGTGGCCTCCCTGGAAGCCGTGCTGAGGCATTTGCAGACTTCTGGGCCTGTTCTGTCTCCTGGGTCTCAGGAGTGGCGGGTGGTCCTGGGTCTCGGGAGTGGCGGGTAGTCCTCTTCTCCGCGCTTGCCCTGCTCCCTCAGCTGGTGAGCTCCTGTTTGTTCTTTAGGGTCAGCCCGACAGAGTCTTCCAGACCAGCACTGTCTGTAAATTTTCCGTCATGATAAAAATGCTCTATATTTGCTTTGCCCAGTTTGGTAGTCACTAGCCACTTACGGCTGTAGCTAGCACGACAGATGAACTAAAGTTTTAAAGTTTTCTTTAGCTTTGATTAATCTCAATTTAACTAGCCACATGGGACTAAGGGCCATGGTGGGGCTGATGCAGGGCCTGGTGGGGCTGCCTGTGTGCATCTTACCTTCATCAGACCACTTTCCCCAAGAACAGCAAAATAGCTGACAGGGTCAGAAAATTCACAAAAAATAAACTCAAAAACTCAAAACTTACTTCTAGGAAGGCCTGAGGATATTATAGTGCAAAATTACCATTTTACTAAAAAATTATTTTGCTTTATAAGGAACAAGTTATTTTCAGCATATTCGTAAGACTATCAGTTTTATGCTGGATTACATTAGAAACGCTTGAAGTATAAGCTATGCCCCAGAAGGGTCAGATGAACTCAATAATCAGGATTTACTTCAAACATTTTATTGTTTACTGATGCCAGGTAACCTCATTGTTTTTAATGATACGTGATGTTAGATTGTTAGCAAAGTGGTTTTTGGAGAAAAGGTGTTCAGTACCTTTGTTTCTTGGGTGCACCTGAGGGTAGGGAGAAGGTGGGGCAGGGAGAAGAGATTACTGGTTCCTTAGGCCCTGTGGATGGGAAACGCGGCAGCCCATGTCACCCTGGGAGATTCACTCACTAGCAAGCAGGCCCAGGGAAAGCTGGAAAGCTGCTATCAGTGCGCAGTTCTCTGGGATGGCACAGCATTAGTGGAGAGATGGGAAGGGCTTTAATTCCCTGTCCCAGCCCAAGCCCCTCTTTTCCTCTGTGTGGATGGAGACTTAAGGAGCTACATCCTCCTTCTAACCCTACCCTGCTTTTGTGGCTGGAGGAAGGAGTGTTAGTAATAACTATACTGGGTTGTTACATAATAGCTAATTCTGTAAATGTTTTTTAGGTCTGGTATGGGGGTATAAATAAAGTGTTAGACGTAAAATACAGGGTCTTCCTTCATGTACCTGTCTGCCAGGGAATACTGGGCATATTTATGGAACTAAAACTGGTAAACATTGAAATAATTTTAATGAAAGAAATAGCAGAATATAACATTTAGAGGCCATTCTTTAAACAGGGTATCATTTATTAAGAGAAAAATATGGAAAAATGGAAAGAATTCTTTCAAAATCAAAGTAACAGAAAAGTTAAGTTGATTCTACACAAATGTCATATATGATTCTGATAAATTAAAAGCTACTAACTGCTCAGTTTGTATGCAACCAATAAAAGTTATTTGGATGATAGTGATCTAAGCAATTTCAAGTACAAAGTGGTTATGCAAGAACTTTTACCGTAGGCTATCTCACTGTTTTAGGTTGACAGCATTTTAGCATGAAGGAGACCCAGCTGTGTAATTCACAGAGCTCTAGACAAGTGCCCAGAGTATGTCTGTGAAGTAGAAAAATGAGCTGTGAGGTCCATCACAATATATTTTGCCAAACTCTCAGCAAAGTGAGAAACCTTCATATTTTTTAGAATTGTTGTAAAGAAAAGTAGTGATTATTTTCCAGTGACCTCTGAGAAATGGACATAGAGAATTTGATAGGTTCAGAGATGCTGTGCACATGAGGGAGGAGACTGGACATGTGAATAGGTATAGTATGATGTAAATACAGTCCTTGATGACACTTATTTAGATTTCCTCATCTGGATCATAGTTCTATTAGCAGTTGATATATAGTGTTAAACACACCATAATGTTTAAGTGGTGGGTGCAGAAGTCTGAAGCCTTAGCGAACTCTGTGTTAAAGCTGAGTAGGTGTCTGGTTCCTTTCATAATCCTTGATTAAACCAGGTACAGAATTCAATTATAAAGCTTCATATATAACCTTAAATTATTTTGATCATCCTCATTATGTAAAACAAATGTCATGACTGCTAGTAGCTCATCTTCTTACTTTACTTACCTTTTCTTATATTAGGTAAGTAAGAGGAGAGGAGAGAGAGGGGAGAGGAGTCTCCTCTCAAAATCTCTTTTACGTGGTAACTGGAGATGTGTACCTAACTACTGATCTGTTACCAAGATGGACACAGTGATCCCATCCCAAAGTGGGATCTCTTTTCAAACTGAAATATTAGAATCATATCCTAATATCAAGAATTTTGTGCATTTATATGTGTTTAATACTTAAAATTAGAATTAGTCAAATGACTTTTAGGGACAATCACAGGCAGAAGCATGCATGTCTTTGGAGTCAGCTTTCCATGGTGTAGAATAGCATGGTGGTGCAGGAAAATAATAAAGGAATTTGTTACAAGTTATACTATAGGGTTTTTTTTTTTTTAAATCAGATTTAGCTTATGAATTCATTTACATAGAGTATTATAAAAGATACTTCATGAAGTTAGTTTTTCCCAGACTACCTAGCTACTCGGAGGAAGGAAGGCCAATGATTGCTGAGGAATAGGAGAGATCAATTTGAGGTTGAGCCTTTGCTGTAAATGTAGGAAAATGTTAAGTTAAATATACAGACTTTATGAAAAAAACTTTGTCTTTTATCATATGCTAATATGAAGACATATAATCTGGCTAAAAGATGGCCAAGTTTAGCTGTATGAAATGGATTGTTTTGATTATGGTGACATATTGTTTTAGGACCTTGCATTTGTGATGCGTGTAGGAACAGAAGTCCCTCCCTTAATCCCAGGGAGGCTTCACTTTCTGTGGTTTCAGTTACCCGTGGTCCACCATGGTCAGAATGTACTGAATGGAAAATTCCAGAAGTAAACAATTCATAAGTTTTAAATTGTGTGTTCTTTTGAGTAGCGTGATGAAACCTTGCACATCCTCTGCTGCCCCGTGTGGGGCATGAATTACCTTTTGCTTAGGGTCTTTGTTCCATAGATGCTACCTGCCTGTGGGTCACTTAGTCATCTGGATTACCACATCAGCTGTCACAGTATTGCATTGCCTGTGTTCAGGTGACTGTGCTTTGTTTTAAAACAGCCCCAAAGTATAAGAGTAGTGAAGCTTGTTGCAATTTGGATATGCCAAAGAGGACCTCTAGAGTGTTTAGGTGAAAAGGTGAAAGTTCTTGACTTAAGGGAAAAAAAGTTGTATGGTGAAGTTGCTTAGATCTACGGTAAGAATGAATTTTTTGCCTGTGAAATTGTGAAGAAGGAAAATGAATTCATGCTATTTTTGTTGTGACACCTCAGTCTGTAAAAGTTATGGCCACCGTGTGTGCGTTAATGCTTAGTTAAGATGGAAAAGCATTCAGTCCGTAAGTGGAAGATGTGAGCAAAAGTGTGTCCTGGCAGATGCTGCTCAGGCTCGGCACTCGCTGAGGCCTCAGGTGTCTTGTGGGGGTCTCAGAACATCACCCCTGAGGACAAGGGGCAACAGTGTATAGAAAAAAATGTTTTCTATACGTTTGTGAGTTGAAATGATTATGAAATAGTGGAAGAGAAACTGTTTAATATATATTCCATCCTTAATTTCATCTCTTCTGTCAAATATAATTTTTTTTGAAATAGTAATTTAATATTATAGTCACTAAATAAGTTTCATTTTTTTCCTCCATTCTTTTCCCTTTATGTAGATTTTCCTGAGTTTGATTATGTCAGTTTTTCAAAATACTTTCTTTAATATCCTTCCAGAGATCTCCTCAACCCTCTACCGTTTGGACTAACTTTTATATTGCTTGCTTCTCTGATGGAAATTTGAATTTTAATAAATCCTGTGTATTTCTCTTTTGCATGAAATAAGGTACCTTACGGAGCATCAGTGTTAGAAAGGCCTTCAGCTTCCTGGGTGACGCTGGCTGTTGGGATGCTGTGCTTTTGCTTGTCTCTGTGTTCAAGTTTACTCGTGATGGATAAAGAGCCCTTCCCATCACATGTGCTCTGCTCTAAAAAAGAGAATAGACAAATTATTTTCAGTTGTGATGTCGTCCAAGCTTGGTCCCCCATCCACCCCCCACCCAATTTAAGGAAAAAATGTTGGTCGTGTGTATCAGAAAAGACTGTTTACACTCTTTCTATCTTTCTCTTTCAAACCAGGAAGGATTGGATACACTTTTAAATTCCCCTTGGAATATGAACAAAAAAACCTTTTTTTCAGCTTTCTAGAAGTTTTTAAAATGCAAAAGGACGTAGGAAATTGCCCAGTTAGTCAGTGACAGTTGCAGTAAGTATACAGAAAGCGTGGCTCTTCCAAGAGCACCTGGCGTGTGCTGCTGTGTCAGCCCCTCAGCGCCTGCCCTTGTCTTGCCTCTGGCATCCTCCAGTGGTTTGGTGTCAGCTCTGTAGGAGCTTGTGATGCCGCGCGGATCCCTAGACAGAGCAGGCCACGCGGCAGCTCCTTCCTTCTCTTCCTTTATGCCGCCCTTACTTCTGTAAGGCTTGATGTCACCTGGATGTTATTTATATGTGTGTGTCAAGACAACAGCTTGAAATACATCTAGAATGAGTGGAAAAACGTATTTCCTAATGGTGATTTTTATTAATTAGGCGAGTAAGTGTGGTGTCATTGGCTTCTACACACTAACCAAGTTTATATTTTAAAATATTACATGCTAGTGATGAACAAATTTCATAAAATTTACATTACTCTTAGATACTACCTAACAAACACAAACATTGTAACCTAATCATTTGTACTCTCATATTCACCTGAAATTAAAAAAAAAATTATGTCATTCTTTGGTAAGTCTGTAGTCTAAACATTCTTGGGTTTATTCTAAACATTCTTAGTAGCTAGATGGGTTGAAATATATTTCTGAAATTTAGTTTTTCCTGGTTTCAAATAAATTACTTAAAATATTTTTTCATTGGGTGGTGCCTATGGTTCAAGGGAGTGGGGTGCTGGCCCCATATGCTGGAGGTGGCAGGTTCAAACCCAGCCCCGGCCAAAAACTGCAAAAAAAAAAAAAAAAAAATTTTTTTTTCCATTTATTTATTTCTGGATCTGTTTCTTCATTTGCTTTTCCTTCTCTTCTGTATTAAAATTAATTAGGATAACATTAAAAAGATGGGGTAAACATGTTTTACACAGACGTATGTTTTGTCTACACATACAAATATGGCATGTATAGATGTATGTAGATACATGTTTGTCCTCATGTTTCTTGTCATATAATTGGAGAACTTCAGGTGTTAATATAAATGTGTGCCTCTTGCTGGGCCACATTCAGTTTTATGTAGGAGGAAGACCATGCTGGCTGTGTTTTCCTAGTGTCTGCAGTGGGTTATAATCACTGTGCTGGCCACCTTCTCAGTGGGCTTGCTGTTTGAAGGAGTTATCTTCAAAGAGTGATACTTGAATTGTAGAGTGTAAACGCCAGTCTCTAAAGGACATAAATTTCCATGATTGTTGTGCTTTAGTGGCACAATTTATGCATGGGGCAATATTCTCTTTCTGACCATCTAGAAAAAAAATTTAGTGCTATGACCATGCACTTAATATGCGCTGTTAGCCAAGTGCATATTAGTGCAAGTTGTATTAATTGCATTTAAAGCAGTGGTTCTTAACCTTCCTAATATTGCAACCCTTTAATGTAGTTCTTCATATTGTGGTGACCTCCAAACATAAAATTTTGTTGCTACTTCATAACTGTAATTTTGCTACTGTTATGAATAGTAATGTAAATATCTGATATGCAGGATGGTCTTAGGTGACCCCTGTGAAAGGGTCGTTCGATTCACAAAGGGATGGTGACCCACAGGCTGAGAACCATTGGTTTAAAGGAAACGTATTAGCCCCTGCACTAAGTGTAGGGTGAAAAAACAACAACAATATTTCTTTATCTGAAAAGCAATTCAGAGTATCTAGACTCTTCAGAGTTATGTAGAAATAACTGAAAGAGTTCTGCAAGAAGCCTTTGAAACAGCATGTTATGTAATAGCATTAGATATTAATGTTAACTGCATGTTTTTGTCTTGCAAAAATGGTTGGCAAGCAGATGAGTATCTATGCTTTAAACTACCTAAATGCCCATTTCTTGTAAACTATTACAGATTGAAATTTGTCACTGATATTCATAATTCTTTGGATGAAGTTAGTATTGTTTGTTTCTTAGTTGCAAATGCCAAGATTACCTTTCTTTCATTAAGTGACATATTTTTATATTACTTGCTTAGTAATTCTTTGGGGCAAGTGTTAATATGTTGTTGATTCATTCTCACATTAATTGAGTGGCCAGTTTGGGAGAACTGGTGCTATAGTTTGGGAAGAACTTGGAAGACTTCCTGAACTTTCACATGCACAGGAATCCCCCCAATCCCCTTTTAGTAAAGGACAGGTTCTGGCACTAGAGGTCTTGGGTGAGCCCCAAGATGGCTGCACCTCTCACTATCTCCCAGGAGTGCTGTCCTAGGGACCCCTCTTCAGATGACAAGGCTCTACTCTTCAGGGAGCAAAGCAGGTAAATAAACAAGAACAGCGTGCTTGGCACTTCCCTCGCTCTTGTCCATAGTGGTGAGGTGCTAGTGGAGGGCTTCAGAAGAAGCCTGAGGAGGGAAGGCTGAGGATCCAGGAGTCTTCTTTAGACCAGTCTTATAGGAACTGAGATGAACAAGAGGCCAGGCTGCATGGGGGTAAGGAAGGAGGGTAGAGACAGGAGACCACAGGTGCAAAGAAGGCATGAAAAGTGTGAGATAGCAAATGGTTGGTTGGTAAACATCTAGTGGTGTGATGCAGCTAACTGGGGTGTTAGTGAGTGTTTTAGGGGGCAGGGGCAAGGCAATTTGGGAGTTAAGAATGGAGAGGTCAACAGGGATCTCATTACAGAGTGCCTTCAAGCACATGGGATCATTTGGACTCAGTCCGGGAAGCTATAGGAAGTCCTAATCAGAGAGAGAGATGATGCAATCTGTGTTTTAGAGGATCAGTCACTAGTGTGAAAGTGTTGGGAGAACCTCTGATTTTTTGTTGTTTGCTAAACCATGAAGGTCTGACTACATCAGAGATACTATAAAGAGGGAGGAGGAGACAGACCTGTGAGGTATGTAGGAGATGATTATTACAGCAGGTTGATTAATGGATTAAAATACAGTTGATATCCAAGGGGCACTTACTACAACAGCAAGCTGCATGAGGATGGGGCCACATCTGTTTTATTGAATGCTGTATACCCAATGTCTGTTAAGTGCTTTACACAGAGTAGGCACTCATTAGATATTTTTTAAATGAATGATGACAGGAAGGATCTAGGATTATTTCTCATTGTTTGGCTAGGCTGAAGGAGTGGATGGAGATGGCGTCAGCTGCGAATGCTGAGGTAGAGCATGTTACTGCTCATACAGCATTAACTCACAGCAAGGTTTTCTGTACTGTACAGACACATTACATGTGTCTCTGTAATTAATACCTGTAAAATTGGAGGTTACTTAGTGATATAAATGGAATCTGTCAGTGCAATCCATATTACTTTTTATGTTTTTATTTTCAATGTGGTGCTTGGACTAACATAGACTGTTGAAGGATTTCACATCCTTTTTTTCTAAGTCTTCATGAACTTTGCATAATTGAGAATTAATGTAGTGAAAATTATTAAGAAATAGAAATATGTTGGGAGATGTTACAGAAAGAGATTTTATAGGTTGAAGGTATAGTTAATGTAAAATACGATATATGGAAAGAATATCATATATTTTATCACAAGGGGTAGGTATGGGCTGTTAGAATATTAATCTCTGAGGAGGAGAAAATATTTTTTCATGCAAGAGGATTGCTTCTATTTAATATGGATTTTGTCTAACAATGTTATTCCTAATAAGTACATAGCAGTACTGTCCATAGAATTTTCTACATTGATGGAAATGGTCTGTTTTATACATTGTCTGGTGAGTAGCTGCCAACCACACGTGACCATTGAGCACTTGAAATGTGGCTTGTGTGACTGAGGAACTGAATTTTAAATTTTATTTAGCTTAGTTAATTGAAATGCAACATGTGGCTGGTGGCTGTTAGGTTGCACAGCACAGTCATAGCGTATCAGCCCCGCCCAGGCACACTGATGAGGAAGAGAATGTGGTCTGGCTGTGGGGTCCGCAGAACAGATCTGGGTGTGACTAGTCGTGGACTGGTACTCTGCCGCTGGTAATTTGGGGGCACTGCTTGATTCTTTATCCAGGTCCCTGTCAGTTGTGTAGATGTCTCCTTTTCCAGCAAGTGTCATCCCACAAAACTTCCCCAAGGGGTGGGTGAGGGTGGAGGGGTGGGGAGTTGCTGTCCACAGCTTCATGATCTAGCTGAAAGGACGTCTCATGGAACGGAAGCTTGGTTCCAGTGTGATCGCTTTGTGTTCTTTGTGTCACCTGTCAGCAGGTGGATCCTTTCTCCCTCTTGATGTGATTTGTAACCTTGATGATCAAGAGTTGTCTTCGTGGGTTGTGGTGGGAATAGCGATGTATCGTTTTTCCAGTTGCTAGACACTCCATTGGAAATTTTGATAACCTGCTTCACCTTATCTCCAGAATCATTGCCACGGTTTTATGTTCTATACCTCAGACTCTTTGGAGGTGGAAGAGAGAAATTAAAGAGAACAATTCAAAATTAAGCCGTGTAGCAGCAAAATAGTTTGCAGCAATAGGCAAATTTGCTATGATTTCACCCTTGTGTTGGTTGTACATGAAAAAAATTGCCCTTGGATGGCATTTCGCTTACACAACTGGGTGAGAAGTGCTTGAGCTATGAGCTATAGGAAATATTTTGCATGTAATTTATATTTACCTATTCCCATGTTAGGTTTCTAGTCAACACGTCACATAAAATGGTTCTGTGTCATTGTGGTACCAGATTAAAAGCCAGCTATAAATGCTGTTGTACTTTGAGAATAACATGGTAAAAAATTGTTTATATTAAAAGTTTTGGGAAGTCAGAAATTCCATATTAAGTTTATATCTGTGTATACATTTATCTATATCAAATATATAACAAATTTAATGGCAAATAAAAATGCAAAAATTATAGCTAATAAATTATATAAAAATTTTTATGTATGTGTTTAGATCTGCTGGCTTTCATTGTGCTTATTCCCAGTAACATTTACCAATTTTCCTATTTAGTGTTGATATGTACTTGCTTCCTAAAAGTTACATATAGTATAATTGAAAAAAATTTTTTGGCAGCAGTTGTTTTAGTGACTCATCTTTGAATAAAGTGGACCCCGCATAGCTCTTTAATATTCTGCCCTCACTGCTGAGCTGCCATTTCATCTGTTCATTTCTTTCACTTTGGGGGATTGTCACTAAAATATTTCGTAGAAGATGTTTCATCCTGTCTATAGGAGTTTTTTCATCTGTTAAATGAAGAAGTTTGGATTAGAAGATATTCAGAGTGCTTGCAGGCTCTGAAATGTTTGTGATTGGTTTCACAGAGAGCTTCTAAGACTGATGATTGTTAGTCTGACAGTCTCACCATTTCCCCTCCTCGCCCCCAAACACGTGCACCTTTTGAACCATCCTTCAGTTCACATCTCAGAAAATGCTTGTCAGTAGGGCACTGAGTGGAAATTGAAATGACTGTGTCCTTGTTGTATGTATCTGTGTTCTTTGCTGTATGATATCTTAAATTACCAAAGAGTATTGTGGAATGGTATCTTACATTTTTATAACATAAACTGCAAACCTCAGTTTTCATTTAAGAGAGCCATCCTTTATAGATAAAACTGCCTGAGGACAAGAGGGAATTTTGTTTATTTTGTTCACTGGTGTCTCTCCAGCTCTTAGACTAGTGCCTGGATCATAGTAGATGCTTAGTAAATATATTATATTTTGAATAAATGAATGTGATTTGAGATTTAGCTTAATTTTTATTTAAACCCAAATAAATGCAACTTGAATATTTATTACCTCAGTGATGATTATGAGAATCATTTGGTATCACTGCTAACTCATTATTTCTGTTTCTTCTTTTTAATAATTTATAATGCAGCATGGCAGCCATGAGTCCCATGTGTGCACTTTTCACTGGCAATGTTGCCGATAGGAATTGAGATGTGCTGTAAAATACATACTGGGTTTTAAAGATTCAATACTAAAATATGAAAGCTACTTCATTTTAAAAATATTAATTATGGCTTGGCACTTATAGCTCAGTGGCTAGGGTGCCAGCCACATATACCAGAGCTGGCGGGTTCGAACCCAGCCCTGGCCTGCCAGACAACAATGACAACTACAGCCAAAAAATAGCCAAGCGTTGTGGCAGGTGCCTGAAGTCCTAGCTCCTTGGGAGGCTGAGGCAAGAGAATCACTTAAGCCCAGGAGTTGGAGGTTGCTGTGAGTTGTGACACCACGGCCCTCTACCCAGGGTGACAGCTTGAGACTCTGTCTCAAAACAAAACTATTAATTACATGTTGAAATGATAATATTTTGCATATATTGGGTTAAATAGAAATTGTTAAAATTAATTTCGCTCTTTTTTGGGCTACTTTTAAAATGTGTCTACTAGAAAATTTAAAAATGACATAGCACTCACTTGTGGCATGTTGGGAGTGCTTCTGTAGACATAGAAGAGGTAGACACTGAATATAGAAAAAGAAGCCTGCAAGTGAGTTTTAAGTAAATATCTCTTTTAGAAACACAATTATACATTGCAGCTGTGACTTGAGAATGTGGGCATTCAAATGGCCTTGATCAAATTAAAAAAAAAAGACCAAATGAATCAATTAGATTAGATCAAATCAGAAATATAAAATGCAGCCAACAGATGGATTTCTGGCGTAGTTGCCACCCGAGTCTTGAGGTCAGAATAGGGGCAGGAAGGTGCTGGTGAGTGTCTTGAGTGTGAGCGTCACTAATGGCTATGAAGCTAGGCAGACTTTTCTGCCCAGGGCTTACCTGAGTATGATTGCCTTGTTGTGGGTGACATGCTTGCTTGATAGCTTGTGATGCTGGCCTCTTTCCTGCCTCTGGGAAATGGACACTCAGTGGGAAGAAGTAGGGAACGAGAAGGAAGAGGAGCACAGCCGAGTGTGGGTGTGATCACTCCCAGCGTGGGCTCACTTCCCAGGCTTCCGCCTCTGCCTCTGAGCTCGACAGGCTTGCAGAGGAGAGTCACCGGGGGCCAAGCTCTCCAACGCCTCTGGGCTCCTTTTGTCCCCAGAGCTGGTGGAGAGCCCCATCCAGGCAGTAGCATTCCCTCCTGTGACACTTGGTGGACTCTGGAGGATGAAGCTGTTATTCTATAAAACAAGGCCATCCAGGACATATAAGTAGACATTACTTCCCTTAAGCTAATTTGAAAGGTTATTTTGGTAAGTGGTTAGTCTGCCTGGCCGGTTTAAGCTATTATCAGGTCAGTTCTTGTATTTATTTACCTGAAAGTTAAAATGGGCCTCGAATAAATGAAGACTGACTTCTTAGGCTTCTTAGGAGTAAATTCAGTTCATAAATATCTGTTACATTTTGGCACTAGAAATTTCTACTTCTCTTTATCTTGGATTTTAAAGAAGTTGCATAATCAAAGTGGCATGTTTTCAGTCTAACAGCTTTCACGCTTACCTTACTTTCACCTATCTAACCTCTATATTTGGAGAAAGTAGATCAGAAAATTCATGGCAGTTAGCAGCAGAGTGAGGAGACCTTTGACTTTAGCTGACAGCTGTCACCTGAAAACTATAGACCTGGAGACCCTCTCAGGTGTTACGTCTGTAGTTCTGACAGTGAACAGGAATGCTGTTTACATTTTCTGTAAGCAAAATTCTTCCCTTGTTAAGAATATGTTAGAATAGGGCAGGCAGAACTGGGATTTTTATGCCTTGCTGGTGAGTCCTCAGCAGTGTTGGCCACTCATTGTTCACTCCATGCTCACATGGATGTGCGTCAGGAGAATTTATGACTGCGCCTGTTTATAGCATCACTTTGGAAATTCTTCAAAAAGATGTTGTTTCTAAATGGGCCAGTATCACACAATGCTTAATGTGCTTATAAAGAGGAAAAATGAGTTAAATTCCAAAGATATTTAAGATTTCAGACATTTTTCCTATGTGAATCAGTTCTTTATTAAGTTGTTGATTTAATTAGCACTCAACAAAAGCACTTTCCTGTTTTGATTATTGAAGTTTTCTTTAAATTAGTTATTTTAGTCTGACACAAAATCTGTTAGGAAGAATTTGAATAAAATATGGAGCACCGCATAGTATGTACTTTGTGTTCTAAGCACAAAGGATGCTGATGGGTGTGGCTGCCCACTCTTCTCCCCACCTGCTGTGTCCTAAAGGGCTGTGAGGCAATGGTGAGGGCAGCGTGGTATGTTGAACTTTATTCTGTTAAAATAATTTCAGTTTTGCCTGGTTCTGGGGAAAAGTACTCTATTTCTACTAATGAGAGTAGCCATCGTCTACAAAGTATTCATCCAGCTAGAGTTGCTCTGAGTGGTCACGTGGGATCCTGGTCCATCACGAGAGCCCAGCGTGCTTGTGGGTGAACAGTGACCCTGGTGATTGGGCTGCTTCTGCCCTCAGTGCAGACTGGGAATGTGGTGGGCCCAGAGCCATGAGTGAAATTGGTCCTCTTAGAGAATGAAAGCTTTTCTTTCAGTCTCTTTTTTGAATCTTGTGTATTTCTGCCATTAGACATAATGAAATTATGAATTTATTACTGTTCTCTAGCTTTCTTTTCAACATTATTATGGGCTCTTTCTTGTTAGATGCCTCTGTTGCTGTTACATAGTTGTATGAGGGCTGTAAATATCTAATTTGTATGAAATGACTGATTTTGGTATTTGTATAATCCTCTAGTCAATTTAACTAAGTTGAGCTTTTCACAGTCCTCGGTACTGCTGCTGCTCATCTGATTATACTGCTCAGGGGAATAAGGTTAAGGGCGGGCTGTTGGTAACCAGAGCATTTCCAGGGCTTTAGTTCAACAGATGGGCTGCTTGGCTATATTCATACATCTGCTTGCCTGCTGTGGCAGCTGCTGCTGCTTCATGTTGTGTTCTTTTGTTCTGTTCCATCCAAGAATGGAATGCTAGGAAGTGTAGTGAATGGATTAATTTAAGGTTAAGGTTAGTGTTTTGCTTGCTTTATAAGTAACCGATCATAATAATGCTTCTGGTAGAAGCTAATGAGTTTCTCTTAAAGTGAACTAGATTTATAAAATACAGCTCAGTGAGGGGGCTAGATTCGTATTGTTGATGGAAACCAAATTCAAATGTGTAAAACAGTAGCAGTTTTTATCATTTGTTCCTAATTCTTTGTTTTCTTTCTTCCTCCTCCCCATCTCCCGCTCCCTTCTAGGACCTATATCCAGACTTTGCCTGACACTGCAGGGTCCAGGAGAATTAAAGAAATATGGAATGACATGAAGAAGATTACTTAAAGGATTATAGGCTTTGAGGACAAACACCTCAGTGAAGTGAAGCACAGACAAGCTCTCGAGCTATCCTTTGGGGGAGCCGTGTGTTGGAAGAAGATGGCAGATCCAGGAATGATGAGTCTTTTTGGCGAGGATGGGAATATTTTCAGTGAAGGCCTTGAAGGTCTTGGAGAATGCGGTTACCCTGAAAACCCAGTAAATCCCATGGGTCAACAAATGCCGATAGACCAAGGCTTTGCCTCTTTGCAGCCATCCCTTCATCATCCTTCCACTAATCAAAATCAAACAAAGTTGACACATTTTGATCACTATAATCAGTACGAACAACAAAAGATGCATCTGATGGATCAGCCTAACAGAATGATGAGTAGTGCCCCTGGGAACGGACTTGCGTCTCCACACTCGCAGTATCACACCCCTCCCGTTCCTCAGGTGCCCCACGGTGGCAGTGGTGGTGGTCAGATGGGAGTCTACCCTGGAATGCAGAATGAAAGGCACGGGCAATCTTTTGTGGACAGTGGCTCCATGTGGGGCCCCCGGGCTGTTCAGGTACCAGACCAGATACGAGCCCCCTACCAGCAGCAGCCGCCACAGCCACAGCCACCACAGCCAGCTCCATCGGGGCCGCCAGCACAGGGCCACCCTCAGCACATGCAGCAGATGGGCAGCTATATGGCCCGTGGGGATTTTCCCATGCAGCAGCATGGTCAGCCACAGCAGAGGATGAGCCAGTTTTCCCAAGGTCAAGAGGGCCTCAATCAGGGAAATCCTTTTATTGCCACCTCAGGACCTGGCCACTTGTCCCATGTGCCCCAACAAAGTCCCAGCATGGCACCTTCCTTGCGTCACTCGGTGCAGCAGTTCCATCACCACCCCCCTACTGCTCTCCATGGAGAATCCGTTGCCCACAGTCCCAGATTCTCCCCAAATCCTCCTCAACAAGGGGCTGTTAGGCCACAAACCCTTAACTTTAGTTCTCGGAGCCAGACAGTCCCCTCTCCTACTATAAACAACTCAGGGCAGTATTCTCGATATCCTTACAGTAACCTAAATCAGGGATTAGTTAACAATACAGGGATGAATCAAAATTTAGGCCTTACAAATAATACTCCAATGAATCAGTCCGTACCAAGATACCCCAATGCTGTAGGATTCCCATCAAACAGTGGTCAAGGACTAATACACCAGCAGCCCATCCACCCCAGTGGCTCACTTAACCAAATGAACACACAAACTATGCATCCTTCACAGCCTCAGGGAACTTATGCCTCTCCACCTCCCATGTCACCCATGAAAGCAATGAGTAATCCAGCAGGCACTCCTCCTCCGCAAGTTAGGCCTGGAAGTGCTGGGATACCAATGGAAGTTGGCAGTTATCCAAATATGCCCCACCCTCAGCCGTCTCACCAGCCCCCTGGTGCCATGGGAATTGGACAGAGGAATATGGGCCCCAGAAACATGCAGCAGTCTCGTCCGTTTATGGGCATGTCCTCAGCACCGAGGGAATTGACCGGGCACATGAGACCAAATGGTTGTCCTGGTGTTGGCCTTGCAGATCCACAAGCAATCCAGGAACGACTGATACCTGGCCAACAACATCCTGGCCAGCAGCCGTCTTTTCAGCAGTTGCCAACCTGTCCTCCGCTGCAACCCCACCCGGGCTTGCACCATCAGTCTTCACCCCCACACCCTCATCACCAGCCTTGGGCACAGCTCCACCCGTCACCCCAGAACACCCCGCAGAAAGTGCCTGTGCATCAGGTAAGGGGACACAGAGCATGTCTGCATTGCAGTGTGTAAGATACAGCATGGCTAACTTGTCTAATAGAATTTTCCTTTAAGCTGTATAAAAAGTTTCTTCATTATGAGTGCCTTAATTTTTATACTATAGACTGTCTGAGCTCATTTTTTTTCTGTTACTCCGTTTATTTACTCACTTATTAGATTATATATTTATTTGTTCAGGAGTTCCTGAATTACTCTTTTCTAGGAATAGTGCTGGGTGCTAAGGATATGTAGGTAACTAAGACTGGAGTCATTGCCTACAAGGAGCTGGGTTACTGCAAACAGAGAGATGGACAGTGGACTCAGAACTCTCATCAGACAGACATTTTTGTTTCCTTCTCTTCCTTCTCTCTCCATTAATCGCCTTCCTCTCTCCTTTAAAAATACCCTGAAACTTGGCTTTCAGTAAAGTTTTATGTGTTTGGGTACTCTCCTCCATCTCTCCTGTTACATTATGGTGTTTTCATTGGGAGGCTACAAAATGTGTACCTCTGTAGTACTTATTTTTACCAAATGCTGATTGTTAATATGAGTTTAGATTGTAAACTGTAGAAACTTATGTGTGTAGTAAATGGTAATTCACAGATGTTTGGTCTCTAAGAGATTTGGGGACCCAGCACTGAAGAACTGAAGGAGGAGTCTTCCTTTTTTGTAAGCTGAGATTTTTGTTATTCTTCACAGTTTATAAGAGAACAGATTTGGGTGTGTGTGTCTGTGTTTGTTATTATTTTTTTTTCCTTAGGCAGAGTCTTGCTCTGTCACACAGGCTAGAGTGCACTGGAATCACCATTGTAGCTTACAGCACCCTCAAACTCCTAGGCTAAAGTGATCTTCCTGCCTCAGCCCCTTTAGTAGCTGAGTCTACAGGTGCATGCCACTCTGCCAAGCTAATTTTTCTATTTTTTGTAATGATGGGGTCTCACTCTGTTGCTCTTGAACTCCTGACCTCAAGTGATCCTCCTGCCTCAGCCTCCCAGAGTACTTGGATTGCAGATGTAAGCCACCACATCTAGCCCAGCTTTAAGTGTCTTTTTTTCCCCCCAGGTTTAAGTTTTTCTTTTTTTTTTTTTTTAGAGACAGAGTCTCATTTTATCACCCATGGCAAAGTGCCATGGCATCACAGCTCACAGCAACCTCCAACTCCTGGGTTTAGGCGATTCTCTTGCCTCAGCCTCCTGAGTAGCTGGGACTACAGGTGCCTGCCACAATGTCCAGCTATTTTTTCTTGTTTCAGTTTGGCCAGGGCTGAGTTTGATCCCGCCACCCTTGGTATATGGGCCCAGCGCCCTACCCACTGAGCCACAGGCTTTGCCTCCCAGGTTCAAGTTTTAAGCTCTAGTGTTCATAAGTGTGTCTTTCCATTATAATTTTGGTACTTCCACCCTAGGTCTGTGAACAAAATTAATACCCACGCATACATACTATTCTGAATGTTGTTCAGAAATATATATAGACCAGTAGGATTGCAGTTCTGTTTTTGAGGGACAACGTAGGTGATTTTATAAGGCATAGTGTTTGTTTTGATGGACTTACAAACTTAGGCAAACAGGATTTATATTGGAAGATGTAAACCATAGAACACTGTGGATCATTATGTGACAAGCGTCCAGGGAGTGGAAATACCAGTGGTGCTTGGGATTTGGCTTCCCTAGGGAAAGTGAGTCCAGGGAGACATTTCAGGTCGGGATATGGTTGCTAAACAGGAGCTTGAGAAGTTGAGCTTGCTGCTGGGAAATAAATAGGGGCCTCAAGTTGTAAAGTATCCGTGAGGACCAGATTGTTGGGGTCTTGTATTCTGTTTGAAGCAATTTAGATTTAAATGGGGAGGCATGATATTAGACAACCCGTAGGATGGATGTGGAAGGAAAGATGAGAAGTGTGAACCTGTCGTCTGGGTCAGAGAGAACAGTTTGTGCCAGCAATTGGGTCACCATTGAAGTGTGAACATAAAAGGGTCTGATGGGAAGCCATGCCACTGGGGCACTGGCAGGCATATGCCGTAATGGAGAGCCTCTGGAGCTTCAGCCTGGGCTGGGGGAGTGGTCAGGAAGGCCTCCCCAGAGGAAGGACAAGTGAGGATTCGGGGAAGCTGCCTTCAGTGGTTGGGCATACTGGGTGATACTCAGGAGGGCCCTAAACTCAGCGGAAGGCTTTGCATCTATGGCAGTACTGGCCTATGGATTCTAGGACCCCATCCCATGGGGCACAGAGGATGAGGGGAAAAGTCAGGGGATGTGGGTTGTCTGTGCAGGTGTGGGAAGAGCCCAGAGCCGGGATGGGGGAAGAAGACGCTTCCAGTCTTCCCCTGAAAGGGATTCTAGGACCCCATCCCATGGGGCGCAGGGGATGATGGGAAAAGTCAGGGGATGTGGGTTGTCTGTGCAGGTGTGGGAAGAGACCAGAGCGGGACAGGGGGCACAGAGATCCCGCCAAGTGAGTTGGCTTTGTCAGCCTCAGGGCAAAACGCCCTCCCTCAGATTGGATCATATGTGCTGTCCCTGAGGTGGCTTCTAAGTGAACGTGACTAAGTTTCCAGGAATTATTCTTTCTTTATTGGACAGTTATTAAACAAGGCATGTGAGACTCAGCATCTGGAACACAGTTTGAAGGAGACCCCTTTTGATTATAGTCTAATCACTGAATGAGAATTGTCATCTCCTCCAGCTTTCCCGAGTTTTAAGACTACAAATACTTCATGGGCATGTTGGAGGATGTACATGAATCGGGGGCATTTGAGGCCCTGAGCCCTGGAGGCTACAATGGGAGGCCCCAAGCATGTTCCCTCTTCTTGGAGTGAGTCATCACAGACAAACACAGAGACTTTAAAGGGATGTAGGCAAGGACAATTTGAAGTATTTCATTAGAAGTGCAATCACTGTTTTCTACTTTGCTCACAGTATTTACTTTCTCATTTCTGCTTAACTTTGTAACTTCTCCAGCTTTGAAAATAATAGAGAGGTGTAAAGTCTTGGGAAGAGCATAGGTTTTGAAGTCAAAAGATACTTGAATCCTAACTCTACCATTTATTAGCATGGTTATTTTCACCTCTCTGAACCTCATCAGTAAAACAGAAAAAACAGTAACCACCCCAAAGGGTGTTGGGGTTAGGGTAGCATATATTCCATTATTAGTATAATGTCTAGTCCATGGTCTAGATGTTAATCTGCTCTAGCTTTTCGTTTCTGATTTCCTGAAATGTAAACTTTGCTTTATAACTTCATGTGTAGATACAGTGTAAAATTAATTTTATTTTAAGGAACAGCTTAAATATTATGAAATATAGCTGTATTTAGAAATACTAAATTTGATTTGACAAATATTACTACTCTTTTAGCCTGTGTTGCCAGTATGAAGAAGATGATGATAATTAAAAATGCTATTACATGTCTTAAGAATATCTTACCCACTGAATAATTGACATTCTACCCTGGCAAATTGATCTAATTGTTTTGGAACTACTGAACTTATTTTCATTTTATATATTATAAAATGGTGGTCCAAAACCATGCTGGGTAGCAGGGAAGCTATCAGATTAGCTTGTCAGATATAATTTGTTAATTGAATTCTCCTCTTCAGATAGGCTTATTGAGTCTATATTTTTGAGTTTTCCATGTTTTAAAATAGAATTGTGTTCTTGAAGTGTTTTGTGTGTTCTGAATGAGTCTTTTCTAAATTATGTAGTACATTTAAATCTTTAAAGATGTTAGTTTTATATTGAAAAGTTAGCAAAGGAAAATGTAACAAAAGGGCCAAAGTTCATTAGATTAAAATGTGCAGAATTATACATTTTAGTATATGGATATATTCTTTGTAGAAACTAGACTTTTAATTATTTGGTAAGATTTACAGGAAAAGGAAAAACTCTAGCATATATTTCTTTTTCAATAGCTCATTGAACAGTGGTTGTCAATCCTTTCTTCTCAGACCCTTATGTGGTCTTAAAAGTTATTGACCCTGTCTCTACTAAAACAGAAAAACTAGCTGGGAATTATGGTGGGCGCCTGTAGTTCCAGCTACTCAGGAGGCTTAGGCAAGAGGGTTGCTGAAGCCCAGGAGTTTGAGGTTGCTGTGAGTTATGATGCCATAGCACTCTACCCAGCGCACAGAGTGAGACTCTGTCAAAAAAAAAAAAAAAAAAAGAAGAAGTTATTGGGGACTACAAAGAGCTTAGATATGTGGGTTTATGATATGTATTGATATTTACTGTCTCAGAAATGGAAATTGAGAAAAGTTTAAAGTACTGACTTATTAATTACTTAGTAAGATATTAGGTGTTAATATAAATAACACTTTTTAAATGAAAAATAACTTTTCTTCCTTCTGAATGTAGTCTCTGTGTATGTCTCTAGAACAGTGGTTCTCAACCTTCCTAATGCTGCGACCCTTTACTGTGGTTCCTGTGGCTTGCGACACACAAGTTGAGAACTGCTGCTCTAGACAAATCAACCCATTTGAGGTAAATGAGAATGAAAGGCAAATAATGTCTCAGTATCATGTAGAAATAGTTCTGACTTCACAGACCTGCTAGAAATCCTGGCCATGCTTTTAGAACTACTTTTGTGAAGGAAAGTGTACAGGCTTTAGTCTGAACTTCTGAATAGAAGTACCACTGATTACTAACCCGGCTGACTTTGGGTAGGTTATTTAACCATACCATCTCTGAAGTGAGGGTTCACATACTTTGCTGGTTAGAGGCATAGTGAGGTCAATAATGTCTTTTTCTTTGTAGGTGGGAGGTTAAGGATCAGGGTCTTACTCTGTTGCCCAGGCTGGAGTGCAGTGTTGCTCACTGTGACCTTTGAACTTCTGGACTCAAACAGTTTTCCTGCCTTAGCCTCCCAAAGTGCTGGGATTGCAAGGAATGAGCCTCAGTGCTCAGTTGTGATGTCTTTTCAGTACTTTCATACCCCAAAATGATGCACTATCATCTAGCAGGTGTTCAAAATGCTTGCTGAAAAGTTTTAAAAAATAGTCTTATGAATTTCTGGGTCAAATGTTGTCATAGTTGTTTGACTTTATTTCCTTGGTGATAAGGAAATGTGTATCAAATATTGAGGCTATGAAAGCACAAGAATGATCTTGGTTTTCGAAGGCAAAGAGGCGCAGGTGAAGATATACCATGACAAGCACGCTGTAGAGCAGGGGTCCTCAAACTTTTTAAACAGGGGGCCAGTTCACTGTCCCTCAGACTGTTGGAGGGCCGGACTGCAGGCCCCAGGACTAGTCAGCTGCTAAGCAGGACAGGCAGTGGCGCAGAAACATGCGGTGGGCCAGATAAATGTCCTTGGTGGGCTGCATGTGGCCCGCGGGCTGTACTTTGAGGACACCTGCTGTAGAGAGAATGCTGGCTGGGTCAGACTTGGGTAGGTAAGGTTGGGGTCTGGAAGGCTTTCTGGGGAAAGTGATATGTTCGCTGATATGCGAAGGATCAGTCTGATTTGATAGAATGACGAGAAAGGGAAAAGAGTTTAAGGCTTAAGAAGTAGCGAGAGCAAAGATAAGACCGAGAGCCCCATGGGTATTGGTGTCCCTGGCATTACTGGAACATGCGGCTGGGGGATGGGAGAGAGAAAGCTGCAGGCCCTGGGCCTGTGTCTCTGGAGTACATTAGGAGGTTTCCAGCACTATAGGGGGAGAGTGGAGAGAGGGTGGGACTAGACATGGAGCAGTTATCCGTGCACTGTGGACATAGATGAGGGCAACTCACAAGGAAAGTGAGGAACAGTTTTGTTCATTTGAAGACTTTATGTTAACAAAGACTGGTTAAGTGGATGTCTGTCAGATTATAGGCAAGTTCCTGAATTTCTGAATAATTTAACACTGCGTCGTAGTTCACAGAGGCATCGCAGTTCTTGGATTATGCTCTCAAATGGAAAGTTCAGATGGAATTTTTAGGATCGCCAATGTTGGGTCCTTAGAATAAGTTTATTTTGGATAGATTTGTGTCTTTTCATCAGTTTGGTCCTGAAATACAGTCGTCATGAAAGAGAACAAAAATAGAAAACACTTTTGAAGATTGAGATGCTAAGTAATAGCTTTCTATATCCTCAGTTTACCCTCTGAGATTAAAAATAAATAATTAGAAGAATCAGTGGTGCAGTACTTTCAGTATTCTATGGCGTCTTAATGAATGTCTTTAAAGGTGTCTGAGAAAACCTTTTCTTGGTAAACCTTAAGCAAAGTCAGTCTTCCACTGAAGTTTGCTCAGTTCACTCAGTAAATACAAATTCCAGACATGGGCAGAGTAATTGGCAGCTACTAAGTAAATTTATGGAAAAAGATTGTCATGTATCTTAAACATCATATATGCAAATTGTGATCAGAAATAGAGAAAAGTTCCTTTTTAATGGAGAGTTAGATGTATCCTATCAAAAGTATCTTTGACATTAAACTTTGATACTCCTAAAGATGCCTGGGGAAGAAAGGGAAACAAAATAACTTAAAAGAAAAACCAACTTCTCCAGTTGTACCCAGTTTCAGAAAACAGGCACCCGGTTCACCCTCCCTGGAGCAGGCTGCTTCTCCCCCTTGCTGGCACCTGCTGGCTGCCGCTTCACCCTACCTTCAGTTAAAGCTGGCCATCCAGCTTTTTTTTTTTTTTTTTTTGAGCCAGAGCTTCAAGCTGTCACCCTGGGTAGAGTGCTATGGCATCACCACTCACAGCAACCTCCAACTCCTGGGCTTAAGCGCTTCTCCTGCCTCAGCCTCCCAAGTAGCTGGGACCACAGGTGCCCGCCACAATGCCCGGCTATTTTTTGGGTTGCAGCTGTCATTGTTGTTTGGGGGCCTGGGCTGTATTCGAACCCATCAGCTCAGGTGTATGTGGCTGGCGCCTTAGCCACTTGAGCCACAGGCGCTGAGCCGGCCATCCAGCTTTTATTGCTCTCTATTTTCCTGGTCAGTGGGTTGCTCTGAGCAACCTGTTATTTTTCACAGACTCTAAAATATTTCTTCTCACTACCTCAACTTGTATATACTAACTGCAGTTTAGTGAGCAACCTCTCTGCATTTTCCTCAACATAAATGATTTATCCTAGAGGTCAGAATTTCAGTAGATTAAAGTAGAAAATTTGAAGTGTGGAGTAAAAGCAGAGAAAAAATTATTTTCCAACTGCTCTATCAGCATGAATGGTTTCATGAGAGCCTTGCCTCGTAGCTGGCTTTTATTTTGTAAAAGAATATTGTTTTCTGTGACTATAAAAAATATTGTAAATCGTACTCTGGTTTCTCTTCAGATCATATAAATCTTTCGCTTTTTACTAAAAATATTATAAATAATAAGAATTTACTTTTTTAGTTTACTTTCAAAGCCTACATATTAGGCCTCTGCTAGGTGTTGTAAGTAGCCCTAATCGATTTTCTCAACTTTTAAGAAGTCACTTTATTTCATATTGCATCTTAGTTGCCTCCATTCAACTGCATCAAAGATATATTTATTTAGTGCCTATTATATGTTAAACAGTCTCTTAGGTCCAGAGATTAGTGGGATGGTGGAAGGCAGGGAGGAGACAAAGGCCTCCACTGAGATGGAAAGGGAATTTTGTTATTTAAAAATAACATTCTGGCCCTCATTTCTTTGTGTTCTAGACCAGCACTGTCCAGTTGTATAATGCAGGCTGGAAATACAAGCCATTTATGTTATTTTAGATTTTCTAGCAGCCACGTTAAAAATAAAACCGGTGAAACAAATTTTATTCAATATGTTTAAGATATTATTTCAACAAGTAATCAGTCTTAAAAAGTTGCTGAGATATTTTATATAAGGATTTGAAACCTGGTTTGTATTTTACACAGTTCAGATGAAGTGTATTTCAGGTGTTCGGTGCCCACACATGGCTACTACATTGAATAGCCCAGTACCACGATTTTTCCTATCAGTAGCTTCAACTTCTTTTTAAAAACAAGTCAAAGTATAAACAAATTTATGCACATATAAATAAATTTAAAAGTGTTAGTTGAAATACAGTAGTTGCCTCCAAGACAGGTGTTACCTACCTTCATTATAAGCCTAGGGAAGTAGTAGCATTTTTTTTAGATACTGATAAATTTAGTATTGGGATGTGTTTCTGTGTTAGGATGTCGATATGCATTTATGAAAAGATAGATTGTTGAAGTGAGATTTCCCTTGTTTGGATTTTAAAGAAGGCTGTCTAAATGGTTTCTGCCCTGTAGGGAAAGATAGTGATGTTTCTCTGAAAGGCAGATTAGAACCATTTTCAGGAGTGTAGTTTCAAGTGGTATCTGGATACTTCTGGTACTTGCCCCCCACCCCCAGCCAGTCTCTTCTCTGTCTCTAATGAAATGGCTTGTTTCTTCGTGAAATTTGTTCTCTAAGGGTAAGGAGAAAGCCTGCATTTTTGCTGTTATTCTTTCACCTGCCCCCAACCTCTTTTTCCGCTTTTTCCTTCTCTGCTGCTTTTTTCTTCTTCATTTTAAAATGTTTTAGAATAGGAATCTTCTGGCACTGCAGAGCAGTCATTGGCTGGATGGGAGAATTGGGGAGTGGGTGAGGTGGCAGTTGAGGGGGGCATTACTAAAATTAACTTGGAGAATTTACCTTAGTCTTGACAATCTTAATGTTATTCTCCATTCTCCATAGTTACAGCTATAAATCTATAGATAATCCCTTAGTAATCAAAGGGGAATGGCTCATGTTTTTCCTTTGTTGCTGAATGCATCTCTTTATCAGTGAAGGGAGTCAGTAGCAAACTTACTTCTGCTTTTGTCTTAGAAAACTGCAGTAGGTAATGGTGTGTCACGAGGCGTGTCACCTCGTTTGTCACTTAGTGTAAACAATATCAGAGAACCTTCTAGGGCTACACTATGGTACTAGGGGTGGTGATAGTGGAGAATTTAAAGGAGATTGGCACCATTTTAAAAAGTTGACATAAAAAAATAACATTCATCAGCCTGCTTGCTTTTTTTGGTGGAGGGGTGCCAGGTTCCAGGACAATGAGAGTGATGGCCAGGAAAGTCCACAAGCTGTTTAATCTACCTCTAATTTTAATGATTGGATCAAAATCATCACCCAGGCATCCACCCAGCTATTTCTGTGTTTGTAGAAAACATGTCTTTTTGATGTTTCTTAATAAAGAACATAATATTTCTGATGCCTTATAGTGTATTTAACCTTTTTCCACTGCCTTCTGTATTTAATTGTTAATTGTAGATAGTGATAATTCTGTACCATAGGTTTCAGGAGAATTGACTTTGCGGAAGCAGAAACAGTTGTTACAAGGTATAAGGCAGAGTTGTTAAACCCAAGAGCCTTTTTGTTGTTTGTTTTAACCGTGGGCGTAAAGAGTTGGAGAAAATTGAAGACGTGCACGTAATAACACCAGGATACTTTATGGAGGGTTTCTTGAATCATGTTTAAGGTGTGCCCTTCCTGTCCCTTCATAGGCTAGAGCAGGCTTACCACATTAGCATGGGAATCCCATGGGAGCCCATTGGGGGGCTGGAAAGTCTTTAGCCTGTTGCCAGTAGCTGCTCAGTTTAGGGAGTTAGGAGGTTGCAGGGTGCATTTCCCTGCCAGTGAATGGGAAGGAACTTTTTAGATCATCCTTTCCTGAAACTTCTACAATTTGAAGTTGTGTACCCGAAAGTGCTATTCATGAAAGGAGAGTTGTGTACACAGAATTTTTAGTGACTATAGGTATATTTGACATTAAAGTTTAATTTTTAGATCAGGTTTCTTGATAGACTCTTACAACTCAAACATTCTCTTCAACTTAAAAATTATCATAGAAGATTGTGGGATTATTCAGAGTTATGATGTGTTTGTTTTCACTGTTAATTTTAAAAACAAAAATCTAGATGTCAGTGGGAAGAGATATCATACCTGAGCTAATTACTTTGGATCCTGCCAGAAGTGGACAGTGGGGAAGAATCTTGAAGAATTTACTTTAATCTTGACAATTTAATGCTACTTTCTATTTTTTGTAGTTACAGCTGTAGATTGATATATAATCTATAAATAATTACAAGGGGAAATGGAATTGGGGCAATAAGTAGAATTTACTCACCTTTTCTTTAATTTGCCTATTAATAAGATAACTCCATTTTTGGCTGCTCAAATATTGTAAAGAATATTGCCGTGAAGGAGAGCCATTGGAATGCATGGTGGGTTAAAGGAGATATGCCGGAGTTCTTTGGGAAAATGTTTGAGGTGCTAAGTTGTATTTTATTTTTTAGCAGCTATTTCTTTGAATGCTTTTCCTTTTTACCTTAAATATATTCATCCACACTGTGGGGCATGTTATCCTCTTCACACTGGGGTAAGGTGCTGCTGCACTTCCTGCTTTCAGTGACTTACCGAACTTGACCCCTGATTCACCAAGGTATTGGTCTCACTTGGAAACAAGGTAGAAGCTCTGCCTCAAGGAAGGAAATAATGTCAGAACCTAGTTTTGAAAAGATCTGTCTTTATCTATCCAGGCTTAAAGCTTACACCTTCATTTTTGTTGTATGCATGGCTAGTTTCTGTCTATTCCTGTTGTTTTTTGTTCACCAATAATTCCCAGGCTTATACGAGACCTTACTTATATGTGAGTATTTGTTTTTAACATTCTTACAAAAGCTGAAGGTGTAAGCTTTAAGCCTGGATAGATAAAGACAGATCTTTTAAAATTTTTTTAGAAACTTCAAATGTCAGGTTAAGGTGACATCATGTTTTGTATTGGTGGAGTAGCTGGTATTCCCTCTGGCATCCCGGAAGTCAACCCACTGAACTGAACTGTGTAGAGGTTTATATACACATAGGTCTGAATGTAGTTCAGGAGTACTAAGTCTTTGCTAAATACAGATTTAAACCTACGGATGTTAACCTTCAGTCCCGTGATCTATTTCACTCCTTTGTTGTTACAAGAACCTTTCCTATATTTTTGTGTGTGCTCTCCAAAATCTTGAGGTGATATTATCCTTTTTTTTTTTTTTTAACTGATTGGCTTTTTTTTCTTTTCTTTTTTTTTTTTTTTGCGCTACACTGAAGGCACAGCTGTGAACTCAAGTTGATTTGTGAGAGCTGTACCACTTAAGATCTTTTTAATGTTTCTTTATCTTAATCTGTTTTTTTTTTCTTAAAAAGTAACTTCATGTGTTTTAAAGTGTGACAGGCACAGAGGAAAAATAAAAAGGACAGTTGCAGTTTAATTTAGTAGTGAAATTTTAAAAAATAGCCAAGGGGATGATTCATATATTTTTTTTTTATAAGATAAGGTTTACATTTTTGGAGATAGTTTTTAATCCATAAAAGCCATTTTATGGATAAAATAGATGAAATTTTAATATAGCTTATGTGGTTGGTAGGAAACTGGTAATGTTACCTTAAAGTATCTGTCCCTTGGAAACTCTCCATGGTTTTCCAGGATTTCATTTATTCTGATTTGAAGGCAGAGTAGCATCATTGCCACTATTTAAAGAATTACTATTAGAGCTAGAAGAGACTTTTGTTAGAACTGTTCCTAAAGCCCAGGCTTTCTCTTCAGGAAAGAGTGCAGTTAGACCTTTGCTCCAATTTAAATATAAGGCAAACATTTTTGTTTATCACCT
This sequence comes from Otolemur garnettii, assembly GCF_000181295.1. Classification (NCBI taxonomy): domain Eukaryota; kingdom Metazoa; phylum Chordata; class Mammalia; order Primates; family Galagidae; genus Otolemur; species Otolemur garnettii. The sequence continues at coordinate 649,170 of NW_003852629.1, forward strand.
TCAAACTTTATGCCCTGCAGTTTTGAAATATTTTAAAGATTGTTATTATAAAGATATCAATATAAAAAATGAGGCTGGAAAAAGTAAATGCAATTATTTATTTAATGTTCATCAGCTATAAAGTGTATACCAAATATCATTTATAATATTTGTGTTTTATTGAGCTATAATCTACATACAAACTGTGTATTGAATGACATGCTCCTTTCTTTTTATGGAAATACTATAGAGTAGTTGTAATCGAAGTTATCATATACATCATTGAATTCAAGGTTTAGAAAAATGTTTTAAATATATTTAATTGTATACTGAAATAGGTCAGAAAGTATTAACATCTAGTGTTTCCAAGTTGTTTTTTAAATAAATTTTACTGTGCACTTCAAGATCATGCTAATAGTAAATGTTTGTAGAAAATTTATAACCTAGCACTGTCTGTGAACTTTCTGTCACAAGGAAAATGTTCTGTGTTGGCTGTGTCTAATATGGTAGCCACTAGCCACATACCGCCACTGAGCTCTTGAAATGATGCTAGTGAGACGGAGAAGCTTACATTTTAGAGCTAGAAAAAAAACTTTAATTTAAGTAACCCCATGTGGCTAGTGACTTTTGAAAAGGACCACTCAGGTATCTTCAAATAAGGTGAAAAGTGAACTCCATTTCTTAAGTATCAGAAAATATGACGTAGAACACAATTAAAACTAGAAAAGGTTTTTTTGTGTACTGTGTATCCATGTACAGTATGAACTGTGTGTTTCTACATTTATTCTCTGTCTCCTCTTGCCAGGTGGCCCTAAAACCATGGGTGCTGTCGTGTCTTTTGGCTTTCCTAGCTAGTTCAAGGACACAGTGACACATGCATGGTAATGCTGACACAACAGACTTTGTTTTTGAAATAAATCTTGCTTTGCATTAGCCAATTGCTAAGCACAGCATACTATTTTAAGTAATGTGAATAGAGCTTCTTGTTCTTTTTTTTTTTTTTTTGGCCAGGGCTGGGTTTGAACCTACCACCTCTGGCATATGGGGCCAGCACCGTACTCCTTGAGCCACAGGCACAGCCCAGAGCTTCTTGTTCTAAGGTATAAATGATATTCCATAAAGTTATCAATTCTAAAGCAGTCTCAGTTCCAAATACTTCATATAAAACATTCAAAGCCACTACAATATGGTACACCTGTACTTCCTCCAAGCTACATGGGAGGCTAAGGGCAGGAGGATTGCTTGAGCCCAGGAGTTGGAGGAGGCTATAGTGTGCTTGATCCTGTGTGTGAATGGCTGGTACACTCTAGCCTGGCAACATAGTGAGACTCCATCTCATTAAAAAAAAAAAAAAATCTGAAGTGCTGGGTCCATGAGTTCACTGCATATCTTAGATAATATACCCCAGATTTTTTGTTTATTATTTAGGTCATGGATAGGATTTTGATAAAAAATAATGTGACAAATTCTTTAGGTTATCACAACCTAAATTATTGCAACTATATTAAATAACCCTGAAATATCCAGTTTAAAATGCTTAATTTTATCCTATGTGAATCTCAATTCAATTGAAAAAAAAAAAAACTAAAGTAGCAGGGTGTGGTGGCTCATGCCTGTAATCCTAGCACTCTGGGAGGCCAAGGTGGATGGATCACCTGGGCTTAGGAGATCCAGTGAGATTGGGCACATTCAGGGTGGTATGGCTGTAGACATCCTAAAAGAATTTTTAAAAATTTAAAAATTTCTACCAGTCTGGGCAACAGAGTAAGACCCAGTTTTCAACAAAAATAAATTAGTCTGTATTTCCAGCTCTTTGGAGGATTGAGGCAGGAGGACCACTTCAGCCCAGGAGTTAAAGGTTACGTACAGTGAGCTTTGATCACATGACCCTGCACGTCAGGCTGGGCAACAGAGACCTTGTCTCAAAGAAAGAAAAAATTTTTTTTTAAAATTCTGACTTTATTTTTCAGTTTGAATAAATGCATTAAAATATGTGTATCTGTGCAATAGTCATCTAACTAAACAGGCATTGGTCACCTAGATTGCCTTTTTGATATTTCTTACTGTAACTTTCTGCTTTTGTTGCCAAGCCACCTTGCCTTTAAGAGGTTGGTCCCCCCAGAAAGTGCACTATCATATGATTTGGAATGGGTGAAAGGTATTTTGGTAAAGATAAGTATAAAAGGAAGGTGGAACAGGAGAGAGAGCAGAAGCACATGAATTTAGTAGAATTTGTGGTCGATAAGAAACTGGAAATGATCCCTTAAAGCAGTGGTTTTCAACCTTCCTAATGCCACGACCCTTTAATACAGTTTCTGTGGGTTGTGACCCACAGGTTGAGAACTGCTGCCTTAAAAATATCCCTGTTCCTTGGAAACTCTTCAGGCTTCTCAGGGTTTTTCTTATCCTAGTTTGAAGACCAGGAGAGGGGTTGATTCAGTGTTGGTTGTTAATATCTTCCGCACACCAGAATCACCCGGATGGTAAGATGCCTAAGGTAGCTTGGGCCTCATGGTCTGGATTTTGAAGAAGCTCATTAGGTAATTATTACATGCATAAAAGATTCAGAAGGAATACTTCAGAGCAGGCAGGCATTCTGGCCTAAAACATTCCGAGTAGGTTTTGCTCCCCTTTATCCATCTTGGTAGAATATCCCCAGTACTCTTTCCATGGATCGTTGAGTAGTAATAGCCTGCTAGTATGTTCACTAAGATGAATTAGTAGAACTAGACCTAGGTAACTGAACACATTGACGTATTACTCTGTAGTCTTGTCAGTACTGAATCATTCATTCACCTGTAGCGTTTTAGAGAGAAGGTACTGTGTTAGTTTTGATTATTTTGAGCATTTTTTTTTTTGACATTTAGATCCCAGGACCATTCTAGGTAATAAAACAAAGCTTGAATATGAGAAAGAAAAATTATGTTCTTGCTACTAAGACAGGTGAGCATTCATCAGATGATTCAGTAAATACGACAGATACCTACAGGTAATTGCTCTTCTGTTTGGAACTATGTTTTAATTAAAATGATGGATCTTAAGCATTTTGATTTGAGTCCTTATGTTCTTAAATATTGAGAACCACAAAGGCCTTTGTTTATGATGGTTTTATGTATTTACCACATCAGAAATTAAAACTAGAAAAATTTTAAAATATTGATGTAAAAATAATAGACCCACTACATTAACGTAAGTAATGTGTTTGGAAAATAAACTATTTTCTTTTCAGCACTTTTTAAATGTTCATCCACCTTGTTTGAGGATAGCTGGATCCTCTGCTGCTTCACTCAGTCTGTTGCGGTATGTTGTTTGTTTGAAGTATATGAAGATGATGAGTCCTAACAGATATTAGTTGTAAAAAAGGAGGGGTATTTTAATACCTTTTCTGATAATTACGGATATGCTTCTTTTGTATTTCACTAAAACTTGACAAGTAGTAGTTTCTTAAATATTAGTTGGAATGTGAAAGCTGAAGCTATCTTGATTAAATTTTTATATACTGTTACATTAGAATTCATTATTCTGTGGCTTTGGATTAGTCTTTGATTAGCTCTTTTTACTATACACAATTTTGTAACATTGTATATTAATTATTTAAAAACATTGGCTTGTTGAGCATTCCTTTCTTCCAAATTTTATATATAATATTTTTAAAAAATCACAACTGTTGACATCACCACCAGCTTATTAGAAAAGTCTTTAAAGATTGAGAAGTTGTCAAGCTTGTGGTCATTTTCCAAATTTGGATCCTTTGTGTGAAAATTCATATTTTAGGGGGCTCCCTTGGGTCAGTGGTTAGGACTCTGGGGGCTGGTGGGTTGGCACCCAGCCTGGACCTGATAAACAAAACAAAACAAAAGGCCGAGTGTTGGTGGTGGAGGCCTGTAGTCCCAGTTGCTAGGGAGTCTGAGGCAAGAGGATCGCTTGAGCCCATGAATTTGAGGTTGCTGTGAGATGTGACACCATGACACTCTACTGAGGGTGACAAAGTGAGACCGTCTCAATTAAAAAAAAAATTCATATTTTAGTATTGTAGACACTGTCAGTTACTTTCCTTAAAGAGACAAGTTGACTTTATTTCAAAAAACAAAAAATGACTGCCAAATACCTACATCTGAATAACCATGGTTTGTCTTTTATTCATTCTTTCAAGTGAAAATAATGGTCCATTAAAAAGGTGGCCTGTTCAACTTACAGCTCCCGTTGCTGGAGAGCTCTTCTGGGCGATAGCCTTGGTGCTGCATTGTGCACAGACGTGTGTCCTGGGTGCTTCCACCTTCCTGCAACAGAAGATCACAGAGGGTCAAGGATAATAAAAATCAGTTACTACTATTTTGTCAAGGTCATTGTTAAGGCTTTTTATTTTATTTCTTTCATGAAGTGAGTTTATGGCCATGGGGAGAATATTGATAACTAGTAGTTTGTTGTCACTGCCTTGCCTGTGTTTGCACTGTCATTGTAAATGACAACACAGCGAGAAAAGCAGGTGATGTCTTAGTATATTATGGAAAAGTTTTGATTTTGTCGGTGTCCTGAAAAAGTCTTGGTGTCCTCAAGGGTCCATAGAAAACACCCTGAGGACTGTTGATTTAAAGCTAAATTTCAAATAAAAACTTTTTTCTTACAAAATTAAAGCCATTTTATCTAGAAAAAGAAATTTGTGTTCTGGAGTGGGAAGATACGGTTGAATTGAGGTGCTGGTTATCACTTGTTTTTGTTTTTTTTTTCCATTGAGCAACCCATAGTTTCTCATACTGTTTGCTTTTCTCTCTCTTTCTCTCATTATTTATTTACTTAGAAAGTTTGGTGAATAAAAAACTTGCTTTAAATTTGGGTCCAGAACTGGGTGGGTAATTGGGAAGCATTTCTGTTGCTCTGTGGTGAGCTCCTCTCGGTCATTCTGCCCCATGGAAGAATGCATGCCCACCATGCATGCCTCTTTTCTTATTCCTGTGTCCAGTATGGAGTTAAAAGATTCCCCTAGTTAATATCATGTGCTAAAATAACTAGTTTAAGCTAATGTGTGAAAAGTAGAGTTGTTGAAAAAGGAGGATGGCTGCCCAAGTGGATCTCAGAGGATGACCAGGCCTTAGGGAGGTCATTGGTTCATTTGTTTAGTCATTTCTTTCATTTATCAAATGTTCCGTGACTCTTAGTATGTGACAGATGCAGAGAAAGTCATGCTCAGTGACTGTGTCTCTAAGGAGCTCAGCTGTGGCTCCCACTGAGTGGTGAGCACGTGTTTGGATTGCCATGTAGTAAATGTTGGTTAAGAGTGAGCACAGGATTGAGTCACATGGCAGGGGTAGATCATTCAATTTGGGGTCAGGCAAGGCTTAGTGGAGGTTTTCAGTTTTGCAGATCTGGAATATATCTGCACCCAGAGTTGATCAGGTTCTTTGGGATTGAGTCGGTGAAAGGTGGTGCTAGGATCTGAAACCTAAAGATACTGAAGGGCATTCACTGCTTTATAGTACTTAATATTTGTGGTTGCCGTTTTCACTCTTAGAGTACATGAGAACCCATGTTTATAATCAGATCCTGGTTGGTGAGAATATCATGGAAGCCAACAGTGTTGATGGTCCTGAGGTTTATTTTATCTAGGGCTTTCAGTAGAGTCATCTTGGTAGAAGGTTTTCCTTAGCCATGTATCTTCTAGATCTTGTCTAAATGAATATTTTTAGGGCTGCTGTTGGACTCTGTGCCCTACCTTCTCATTAGGTTTAACAATGGACTATTACACCACTTTTTGTTTATTTTTCTTTAGTGCATCTGTCTGTTGATGTTTCCAAACCAAATTTAGGAACCTTTTTTACTTTTGCTTGGGGTAGATTGCTTTGGTTGCTGTTTCTTTCCTCTATTTATTTTTATTAACTCAGCAGCACTTAAAAATATTAACTGTTCTGTGCCACAAATTCTAGGAATAGCAGTGATTATGGAGCTAACATTTTAGTGAGGGAGGCAACCCAACAGTCAAAGAGTATGTGTCTACAGAACTATAGAGAGAAGTATGGAGTGTGATGTTTGGGTAAGCTGGTTGAGGAAGGCCTCCTTTAGGAGGTGATGCTGAGCAGAAAACCTAAATAAAATGAAGGTTGCAAGCCGTGAATACACCTAGGGGAAGAGAGTGTAGTATGTGCAAAGGTCCTGAGGCTGGAGTGTGCTTGTTATGTTTCAGGAGTAGCAAGGAGGCCAGTGTGTTTGGACTGTAGTGAATGAGGAGGAGCATGGCAGGAACTTTGATTAGGGGTATAACTGAGATTAAGTGAATTTCTGCCTTGTGAACTACAGAAAGGAGTTTCAGTTTTACTAGAAGTGAGATGGGAAGCTATTGAGTATGAAAATAATGTAGATCTGTCATGTATTTTATCGGGTATCCCCTATTCTCTCTGAGAAATAGATAGGGCAAATGTAGTTGTCCAGGGGGACAAATTGGAGGCCGTTAGAGTTGATCAGACAAGGTATAACAGTGGCTTAGACTAGAGTGGTGCTAGGAAGTGGTCAGTTATTTCAAGGTAGCACAGATAGGATTTGCAGAGAGACTGGAAATAGAATTTGAGAGAATGAAAGACATCAAGGTTTTGGCTTGAACGGTTAAAAGATCAGGAAAACTGTGGGAGAAGCAGTTAGGACAGAAAAATCAAGTTTGTTTCAGACATGTTAATTTGGAGAGGCTTGCTAGACTGGAGGCAGTTTCAGATAGGCAGCCTGTTGTAAAAATTTATTAGGGGAAGGGTTGGGCTGGATGTATGAGTTCATGAGTTTCATGGTAGGCTAGTGTTTTCCACATTAGGCCTGGATGAGGTCATTTAGAGCATGTGGGAAGAAGAGAAATGGGTAGTGAGGATGAGGCCCTTATGCAGCTTATCATCTATTGCTCTGGAGTAGGAGGAGTCAAGAGGATGGAAGAATACAGGAAGGTGTATGTCCTGGAACCCAAGTGAAGAAAGGTTTTCAAGGAAGGTGTCATGGATTTCTGCGAATGTTGCAGGGAGGTTGAATAAGATGAAGACTGAGTCTTATCAGTTTTCGCCTTAAAGGTTAACCATTTCCATATTCTTATGTGCTTCCCTACAGCATAGCAAATGAACTCACTTTTACTGTCATTGAGTTTCAGCAGAATTCTGAATTTTAGGTAGCAGTTCACCAAGAGGTACTTACAGTAGCACTTGGCATCTACCATGTACCAGGCTGTTGAGATACAAAGATGAGCATCCCGCCCATCTAAACTTCCCAGGCTCATTGTGATATTAGCTGAGAACATATATAAAGTTTTTAGTGCAAACCTTGGCATGATAAATATGAGAAGATTAAATAGTGTACCCGCGGCTCAGTGGGTACGGCGCCAACCACATACACCCAGGCTGGTGGGTTTGAACCTAGCCCGGGCCAGCTAATCCGCAATGACAACTGCAACCAAAAAATAGCCAGTGTTGTGGCAGGCCTCTATAGTCCCAGCTACTTGGGAGGCTGAGGGAAGAGAATCACTTGAGCCCAAGAGTTTAAGGTTGCTGTGAGCTGTGACGCCATAGCACTCTACCGAGGGCGACATAGTGAGACTGTCTCAAAAAATAAATAAGTAGAGAAAATAAATACTGTACAGAAGCTAATGATAAAACAGTTGGGCTTAGTTGGAACCAGAACGAATATTAGAATGAAGGTTCACTGACTTCTGGTCTCTGTCTCCTTGTTCCAGCTAACATAATTTTTAGAAAAATAACTGACAAAGCATAAAAAGATATTTATGAGAGAATGACCATTTGAAAAGCAAGATTATCATATTTCTAAGGTGCTACAGGAGAATTCTTTCATTCAGGATGAGAAGTCAGATTCCCATGGAGGTCATGGACAGAAGATCGTATCAGTGTCTCTGCATTACTTGTTCCACTCTTCTGCCATCTGCTGCCACTACCAGCAAAGACTGTTTAGTAGCAGGGGGATAAGGGGGTCTGCAGTGTTGCTTGACTTGGCAAGATAAGCATTTTCTTTAAATTTCACATTTTGTCTTTACAATGGATGCAGATTTTGGAGTTCACTCTAGTATATCACGTTTGTTTAGCAGTTAAATTATTTAGCCCTCCTCAGTCTCAGATTCTCAAAGAATTTTGATGCTTAAGAAAGGCATGCTTTTTTTGGTTGCTTTAAATCCCCCTTGATATACCTGGCATGAATTCTTGTGCAGTGCTTATGTTGTGGTTTTGTAACATTTCTACTTCAGAATGTTGTAAATCAGAAATTTTCTTAAAATGTAGGTGTATATCTCAGTTGATAAAGTAGGTCTTGGCCAACACCAGCAGAGAACATCTGCCCAAGAATTTCTTCTAGAGAACTGAGCCTGCTCAGGTTTCCCCTTGGTAAGAGACGCTGAGGTTTTGGCTGGGTTGATTGGAATCTGGTTAGAGAGCTGTGGTAGTATTCCTTTCTCTTCCCTTCCCCCCGCCACAGGAGTGGAAGTGCTCAGTTCCCCATTTTCAGTTAGTCCATCACTGGATTCCTGGGCCTCAGGCTTTGTCCTCTCTTCCTGGGCCTCTAGCGTTCCTTCTCCATGCAGTGCGTTCAGGGTTCCTTCTTAAACTACAAACAGAAAAAAGCCCTTCTTCCTCTGGCTAGTGCCCTTTCTTTCTCTTTTCCTGGCACAGTGAACTGATTTTAGTCCTTTAAAACCTTTTTTTTTGACCCAGAACATTGAACCCTACTTTAGAACTTCTCTAAATCTGCAAAGCCTTTTCTGATGCCCCCAAGTGTGGGGTCCTGGCTGCTCCTTCACCCAGTCTGTCTGTATTCTGATCACTGCTTGTCTCCTCACCTCGGAAGGCAGCACAGCACTGAAGAGGATGGCCCTGGAGTCCTGATGCTGTCTCTTAATGAGCTGCGTGACCTACAGTGAATTACTTAGCTCCTCTGCACTTCTATTTTCTCACCTGTAAAATGGGAATCATGCTTGGACCTATATAATAGTGTTAGAAAGATTAAGTGAGATACATGTGATGTGATTGTTAGAATCATGCCTGGATCATATGGTAAATTGTAAATCACTGCTGTGATGAATGCACATTATCATAGCTGCTACTGGGACTCTAGTTTTGCTAATAGACTGTCTTGCTCTCGGACAAGTCGAGTGAGGCCAGAATCCCTGCCTGTCATCTTCACCCTTGATGAATGGCACATGTGTTCTGCAAGTGTTTGTTGAATATGTGAAGTGCTAGGACAGAGGTATGGGAGAGAAATGTCTTGGAGCAGAGGGAGAGAATGGCATTTGGGGGCCTCATGCCAGAGGAGGTATCTAGGGGGCTGAGTTATACATGATGGCCAGAAGTGAGCCAGGATGTAGGATCATGTGGCAGCAATATGGAGGACTCTGGGGAGAGTGGCTGGAGAAGATGAGATGGCAGAGGTGAGGCGAGGAAAGAAACTGGGAGCTATCGTGGGCAGCACTGTCCAGCAGGAACAGGATATGAGCTGCACATGGCATGTAAAATTGTCTATTAAAAGAGCAAAAAGAAAACAGGCAAAATTAATTGTGATATATTTTATTTAATGCTTAATCTATCCAAAATATTATATCACCACATAGTATTTGAATATCAGATCAACAAACAATATTTAATATAAAAGTATGGATGGACATTCTTTTTTGCCTAGTCTCTGGGATTCCGTATGATTTTGGACTCGTAGCACATCCCAGTTTAGACCAGATATGTTCCAAGTACTCAGTGGCCACGCGTGGCTAGTGGCTGCCACGTAGGCGAGCATAGGCTTGGTGGAAGACAGCTGGCAGGGAATGGATCTTGAATTAAGACAGTGGCTGTGTGGGTAGAGAGAGGTCAAGGGGGCAGGACTGAGCAGGACAGTGGCTGCATCTTTTGCTTGCTTCCAGGGAAGTGGCAGCCTCACAGTTAGGAAGAGAATATAGGTTTATTTTTATTTTCAGTAATAGAGTGGCAGGAGGTAAGATAGTTAAGTTTTAGAGTCTGAGGTCTAGGTAGGACATTGGGCTTCCTGGAGTCAGAGCTTAATTGAGGGTTTAATGCTTTTGAGGTCTGAGGAGTAGAAATGAAACTCTTTAAACCCAGTGTGGACCTTCTGACCTGTCCCTTCCCCTCCAGAGCTGACCACTCACTTGGGCGTCCTCTTTCTGCGCCTCCTTTCTCTAGCTTGGGGGCTGTCTTCTTGAGCTTCAGTGAAAGTTAGATAATCATGCCCCACCCTCACCAGTAGATGTTGGACTATGGTCAGAGAAAAAAGGAGAAGTAGACTGGGGTGGGATTCACAGACATGCTTTAACCTTCCCTCTGCAGTCACTAAAATATTCAACAGTCATGAACCATTCATATTTTAAAGTATATTTTACATCTATGTATGAAATAGAACTCAAGCATTTTTGATTAAAAATAGTATGATTGATATAGTTTAGCTATTACTAGAAAATGTCTGTACCTTTTTCATTTTTGGAGCTCAAATTCTGGGAACCTTTTCTAGGTCTCTTTCAAGGGATTGTTTTTGTCTTGCAGTATCTCTCTGGGAAGGAGATAAGTGATTGTAATTAGTTCATAGTGGCAGGGGGACATTTATTACCTGCTGAGTCTTAGGCTATTCAAAGATGCAGTAAGAACTTTGTCCATTCATTCATCAGTCAACACTGTTGTGCATTCGCAATGTACTGGTTGCTTTCTGGGGTCCTGGAGGGATTCTCCCCTTTAAGAATCTCCGTTACCATGCAGTGATGTAACTTCAGTGAAGAGAGATGAACACAGATTTGTATGGGAATAGATATGCAACTTGAGGTTTTTTTTTTTTTTTTTGGAGACAAGAGTCTCAGTTTGTCATCCATGGTAGAGTGCCAGGGTGTCATAACTCACAGCAACCTCAAACTCTTGGGTTCAAATGATCCTTTTGCCTCAGCTTTTCATTTTTACAAAGTAGAGACAGGGTCTCACTCTTGTTCAGGCTGGTCTTGAACTCCTGAGCTCAAGCAATCCACCTGCCTGGGCCTCCCAGAGTGCTAGGATTATAGGCGTGAGCCATTGCTCCTGGTTGCAACAAAAGTTTTTTGCGTGGCCAGGAAGGAGGTTAATGCTTGAACCAGCTGAAAGGGAGGTGAAGGAGAAAGTTGTATAAAGTACAGAACAGGGTGCTTTCAGAGGTTGCAGTGTTGCCTTTGATTGGTTCAGGAAATGGCCTCCATTCATATATGCACATGTTCAACAAAAAGTTCAAGGCACTGTGTGGGCCCCTGTGGAGGGTACAGTAGGGTATGAATGCATGAGGCAACTGAAGCTCCCTTTTTTGAGTGGGGAGCACATGAGTAGTGGCTGTGCCCATACCAACGGGATGAAATGTGATCTCCTTTGAATGCATGGTGAGACCTTGATATTGTACCCACAGATAATAAGCCCATGGTATGTGTCTGTCCCTGCCTTAGGTTGGGGAGATATACAGGATGGACATAAAGTTAATGTGCAATTTACTATGTTAAACTCTTTAAATTGCACACAAACTTTATATCCACCTTGTGTATGTATGTATTGTCTATGTCTATATTAAAAAAACAGGAGCATAACTTGCTGTTATCTTTCAGGAGCTCACAGCCTAGGACTAGAAGATCTAATAATAAGTAGGTAAGCAGTGTAATAAATGTTACTTGACTTTGTGAGAGTTCTTGACTCCACCTGGAGAGATCAAGGAAAGCTTCAGAAAGAGGTTATGTTTAAATGAGTTTTGAGGATTGAGTAGGAATTAACTGGGAGAAGAGAATGGGAAAGAGGGTTCGAGGCAGGAGGAAAATGATGGGGCCGCAAGCACTGAGTTGGGAAATAGCAAAGTGACTTCATACACCTGTGGATTTAGCCTTGGCGGGCCTGGTGGGTGCTGTGGAGAGGCAGGGCACTGGGCTGGGAAGGTGGGCAGGAGGAAAACCTAGACCTGCTGTGCTGAGGGTTTCAGTTTTAAATGTAGTTCACAGTGAGTCATCTGTTGATTGAATAAGCACAGGCGATTTACATGATAGAGTGAGCTTGCAGAGATGGAGGATGCCTTGATGAAGATGAGACTGCAAGAGGAAGGTTCCGAAAGAAGCCCATCACTTCAGGCCTGCACTAGGGCAGCGCAGACGGAGGAGACAGGCATATTGAGAGGAGTGGTGGGGGAGGCAGGTGGACATGACTCCTGAGGGTAAGGAAGAAACAGAGTTCTGCTTGGTTTGGGTGACTGGACACCACAGCGACATTAACCAAGATGGAGAAGTGGGGTGGCTGGCGGAGGTAGGGGCTTCTGATTTTGGCATACTGATCTTTGAGGTACCAGGAGGGCACATCCAGCTTCAGGTGGAGGTAAGCATCTGGCTGTGTCATACTGAGAGTGGAATCCATCTAGAACATAGAGAAGCACGTCAGGAACGGGTGAGTGAGGGAAGGCTGGTCAGTGATGAGACATACAGAGAATAATGATGGGGGTAGCAAAGGAAGCCCCCAGTTTGGTTTTTGAGAATTTTAAGTCTCCAGAAAAGTTGAACATACAAACACAATGGATATCTGCTTATGTTTCAACTAGAACTAACAATTTTAACATGTCACATTTGCTTTAATCTGTTCCTGTTAAGTAAGGCCCTTCCTTATGAAGGAAGCAAGGAGATAGCCAAGGAGACTTTTGGTGAAGAGCTCTGAGGGCAGAGGCAGCCTGTGCAGAAACGCTGAAGTAGAAGGATGTTTAGCTTGTTTGCTGATAAGCAAGGAAGTTATATGGCTAGAGCAAGAAAGAAAGGGGAAGAATTATAGGAGACAAGGTTATGGAGGTAGCAAGAGTCTCTATCATTTAGAGCCTTGTAGGCTGTGGCAAGGAGTTTAGATATTTCTAAGGAGATGGGAAGGTATTGGAGGTCTTTAAGATAAATGTGACATGAACTGATTTATATTTTTGAAGGATTGCTCAGACTGTAGCAAATAGACTGGGGTGGAGAGCAAGGTTAGAAGCCAGGAACTTAGATCTAGATAGAGACTACTGTAGTAATCCAGGCAAGCACTTACGTGGCGTGGACAATACTAGTGGGAGAGGCTATTAGAGGTGTGTTCTCTGGCTACACTGAAGGTGGAGTCAATAAGATTTGTACATTGGATTGGAGGTAAAACATAAGACAAAGCAAAGGGTCAAGGATGCTCCCAAGGTTTTGACTTCTTGTGGTGGAATGGAAATGGGGTTGGGTGGAGAAATCAAGAATCTGTTTTAGAATGCATCAAGTTTGAGGTGCCTGTTGGGGCATCCAAATGGATATATTGAATAGACAGTTGGATAGGGAAGTCTGAAGTTCAAGGGAGTGGCCTGGGTTAGAGAGACGGGTAGAAATGAGACCCAGACATGCAGGCTGGAAGCACTGTAGAAGGGATAGGTTGAGACACTGGTAAGAAACCAGAAAGAGCAGGAGACAGGGCTGTCCTGGGTGTCATGCAGAGAGGTGAGGGTGCACAGCTCTGTCAGCTGAGATGAAAAGGAGGTGTGTGACCCTTGCAGGTCTCCTTTATGAGAGCTGTTTTGGGGGAATATTAGTGTCATTAGAGCAAGTTCGCAAGTGAATGGGAGGAAAGGAAATAAGAGGTGCAGAGAAAGCAGGCAAGAGAGAAGTGTAGTGTTAAGACAGGCTTAATAAATATCTGAAAGACATGGGATAGAAGGAGGTGCACGTGGAAGGGAGTTGCTGGAGCATAGAGGAATTCACCCAGGTCAGAGTTGGGTGACACCTCAGCCTTAGGGTCATCCAGGCCGAGGCTGCAATGAGCGCCACCCCTCCCCCCACCTGTCCTTCCTAGTTGGAGGTAAGTCTGTTGAGCATGTTTTCTGTTAGCAGCTGTCTCTGGGGATGGTAGTGGTACAAACAACCTGTGAGGTAGTTCCCTAAATAATTTTTGGGCGGAGAACCTGAGGCCTCAGGACTACATGTGGCTCTCCAGATCCCCAACTACAGCACCTCAGCTGATTCGTTCTGTAAAATTTGGATTCAGTGAAAAGGTGCGTGCATGCAGGATCCAGAGGCCACATGAGACTTTAAGGCCACAGAGTTTGGAACTACAGAGCTTATTCAAATAATTTTGAATAATGTTAAACTGCCGTGAAACACCTCCCCCCAACACACCTTTCTTTGCTGATAATTTGCATCCCATCTTGATGTGAATAAATAATTACATTCTTATCTCCCTAAATTGCATTTTAAATGAAAATATTAGAACATAAGTATTTGTATTTTAGGCAGAAGTCTTCTGACAGAAGTCATCTGAAGTCATATATTTTTAAAGTAGTGATGAATTTTTGATATAAACAAGTTGAAATAGAAACACATTACTCAGATACAATCCTTATGCAATAGTCTCTCTGTAGCAATTTCAAAGTGTTTTAAGTATTTTCAAATAGACACAAATATCTAAGGCTACTAGATAAATGTTGATGTTCAGGCTGGGCTAAATCACAGCCATTCAAACTGAAACAGCAGTTCAGAGGCCTATTTTATAACCGTATTAAAAAATCTGTTCCTCTTTTACTCAAACTGAGTTCAGGGGTATAATGGATCCCATTATAGGTAAAAGGTCTGTGACTCAGCTTTCAAGCTACTCAAACTCTTGGCTGTTTTAATTGCCACTATTAAAGCTTTAGTACTTTTATGTCATAAAAATAGATATCGTTGATATAAAATGTGTATCTGTGCCCTTACAGTTAGCTAATCAACCATGTGAGTTTGGAGTTATGTAGGGTTTATGCCAGATGGGAACATGACAAAAATTACAAATTTGCTTAGAGTCTGAGCAAATTCAAGAAGAAATTTGTGATTACCATGTGGAATCTAAGAAAAAATTGTATATAATAATAAGGACAATTATCAAGCTAGAATATTTCCAAAAAAGAAACTGACTTTGTTTTGGTTTTCTTTTTAACTACACTTAATTGATAGAATGATGGATATTTTTACCATCGTTCTCTTTCTCAAAACCAAGAGAATAGTGTGTCTCTGATTCTAATACTGTGACTTTAGTGATCCAAGAGAAATGCAGGAATCATTCTTCTGACTCTTGTTTAACACATCTGTTTAAATTTAAGTATGCTAAGTGGAGGTGTTTCTCTCTATATGTTCTGGTGTATAGTTACAGACAAAAATAAATCCCTGCAAAGGGGAAAATATCAAGGTGTGAAGGAAACTCCAAGAACACAGTGGGGGCTAACTGTGAAAAGCTGGTTAGTTCTGGGCTTTTCCGCCTGGTATGCTAGTGTGTGTCACAGTCATTCAGTATTCATTTTGCTGGACACAAACCTGGTAAAGTTTCTCTAGAAAAGACTTAAAATGAGCAGGTCTCAAGAAAAGTTTAACTGCTTAACCACTGTGTACACACATATTAATTCTTATTGTGTAAATAGATTAGCAAATTGGTGGGAAGTTTGTAAGTTTTTCTATTCTGCAGTTGTAATTGTGGGATTGTATTCAGATAAGACAAAAAAACTGACTCAAATCTGAACAGTTCTAAAACTAAAACCTACCCACACAAAACATTTGTGAGCTAATATACATAACCAGCCTTCCATTCTTGCCCAGCTGTGTAGATTCAATTATAATAATTTTCTCAGTTGCATAACATTGCTGTTTGTTTATTACTGCGTTATTAGTCAGTGAATGAACCTCCCTCTTTTTGACCCCTCAGCAGTGTTTATAAAACACTTAATTGCTTTGGTATCTTCTGTTTCATGTTTAATTCCAGCTGGAAGGAGTCATGGGGGACACAATCCCCTGTAAGTGTTAAACTGTTTCTAATGTGCTATAAACTTTCTTCTTACAATAAGTATTAGAAACCATAATACTGCTTATAGCACAGTTTTATTCAGTCTTTTTTACTTGAAAATGGAAAGATTTTTCTTTACTAAAAATCTCCATGTGACAAATTTAAGTGGCAGTTAACTATCTAATATCTTATACTCTAGCTTTTAAAATGCTGCTTTCTTGCTACAGGCAGGTGCTTTACCTTGCCTGGGCTCTTCCTGTCTGAGTGGGTCTCACCTCTGTCCGTGCCATTACATCCTCCTCTTCTTTGGAGAAACTTTAGCAGGATTGTATAATGACCGAGAATGTGGACTTTGCAGAGAAGTTGCCTGGTTTGAATTTTGACTCTTCTTATAATTGGTTTTCTGTGACTTGGGGCAGATCTCCTAACTTTTCTCTGAGCACCTTGGTTTCCCCATCTGTGAAATGGGGCTAATTTCATAACATTGTTGTGAACCTGGAATAGTGCATGGCCTAGAAGTGCTTGTGATATCATCATCAGCATCTTTACGAAGTGTAAGGATGTGCCATTGTCTTTATGTGGAAAGATAAATATCTTAAGAAGAAAGAGGAATCCTGTGTGAGAAAAGCAGAAAAATATTTCAGATGAGAGTTGCAGAGGATTTTAAAGTCTGTACTAGTTATTTATTGCTGTATGACATATTACAGGTTGAATATTTCTTATCCAAATTTTTTGAGATTATAAGTGTTTTGGGATTTCATTTTTTTTAGACTTTGGAATACTGGCATTATCCTTGCTCATTGGACTTCCAGGTTTTCAAATTAGGGGTACTCAACCTATACAGTAAACCTAGTGGCTTAAAATAATATCCACTTCCTCTCTCATGGTTTTAGAAAGTTTTGGATGTGGTTTAACTGGCTGTAGCTGGGTGTTGTCAGGACTGTGTTCTCATCTGAAGTCTTGACTAGGAAGGAATTCATTTCCAGTCCGTTCACGTTTTTGACAGAATTCATTTCTTGCTCTGAGTGACTGCGGCTACAGTTCTTGCTGGCTGTTGCAGGGGCCACCTTAGCTCCTGAAGTCTGCCTGAAGTTCCCTGCTGTGGTGGTTCTCCACTATGGTGGCTGGCTTCCTCGAAGCCAGAAACAGAGCGCCTCTCCTATCCTCGAGAACAGGCCCCACCCGCTTTAAAAGCCTCCCTGGGATAAGTCAGGCCTACTTGAGATAATCACCCTTTAAATACTTCAAACCGGTTGATTTGGAAACCTTAATCACACCTGGGAAACCCTTGCCCCTTTGTCATATTCTGTTGGCTTGAATTCATGGGGCCCTTCACACTCAGGAGGTGGAAATGGTGGGGCAGTCTTAGAATTCTGCCTCCCACAAGAAGTGAATGAGTTTTTATAGGACTGAAGTACTCTATCATTAAGCATTTATTGCAAACTAAATTTGCCAGACTCTAAGTCTTTGAATCCTGGGGAACTTGCCTAGAGTGTGTAAATTAACTTTATTACTGAGCTCCTCTTTAAAGATTCTTCTCTTCTCAATTCTGCACAAACCACTAGAATTGTTCCGTGTTAAAAACACACCTTTGTCAGTCTTTGAAATTTGACTTTTTAAATTCGTAGGCATAGCATAAGAAGTTACTTTTAATACTGACCATTTAAAAGTAGTAGAAACTTAACTGCAAACCTAGTAAAAATTGCTTTCCCAGAGCCAAACTCTACATTTTACCCTTCCAACTTAGAGATCAAACTTGCTGTTGAATATACTAGGGATGGCAAAATGCAGTGTTAAGTGTATAGTAAGAGGTCATTGTGTTGAATTAAACTTTTTTTAGTATGTAAGTGTGGTCTTTGTCGTTAGTGTCTTTGAATAGGCTTTGTCTGTGTGAAACATCTTACGTTTTGCCAAGTTTGATCCTTGATAAGTTGAATAACGTTAGGTGTGGGTGTCTTCTGCCAAAATCAAGTTTCCAGACATATCTTTGAGAACAGTATGAACCTTAGGGCTGACTTGAAATAAACAAAACAAATGCTAGTGAAATGGAAATTGGTTTTATAGAATTTTGTTCATTCACAGTTATTGAATGAGCCCCTAAGGGAAGGGCACTATACAAGATGGTAAAGAAAAGGAAGAAGGGAGAGGTGGTAGAATTGACTTTGTTAAGCCCACTAAACGTGTTCTTTGACATTTTTACTTTTAGAAACAATGTCCAATGAAAGATGACACTTGGTGATTTTATTGCTGTAAGAAGTATAGAAATCCAGACCCAAAGGGTAAAAATATAACTGTCTCTCAGAGTCCTCTCCTGCGCTTGCACTTTGGTTTGCTTATGGTTAGTCAGTGGGCACCAGGATGTCTATGTTGCAGGCCCTGCTTTTTCTTGAGGTGTTGCTTCTATAGGAGGTTGGGAAGACAGGCCTGCTGCCTACAGAGAATTACTCCTCTGCTGGGGCCCAGGACACTTAGGTTATTCACTACCACTGTGATTAGCTTTGAATTGTGTTGCATTTGTGTTTGTTTCTGACCTGTGCAGTGTAGTGATCATTTCTGTTGGCCTCTCTACATTTCTCTTCCTTCTATCAAAAGTACTTCAGGGATAGGAAATATGGCATACACTTTTGGGAAAGCTAGCACATGTAAAAATATAATTCAGGGCTCATATAAACAAGCTAATTTTTATAAGCATTTATGAATTAATGGAGATACGTTGAAAGTATGTTCATTTTAGCATCACTTCTGCTCTTTGCCCTAGGGATGTGCATGTAGACAAACTGGCTGTTTGCACTGTGCAGTTCGTAAATGCAAGCCTGCAACTTCATCTGGTGCTTTTCCTAAGAAGTAGCAGTTCATCTCTCACAAAGCTGGAGAAAAGGACTGGCTAAGTTAGAGTCCTTGAAATATAGTAGATAAAATACAAAATCACATTAGCAGTTCTTCATGGGTGGTTTTGGAAGAATTTTCAAGATAAGAGCAGGGAGTGGGGTTATCTTTTTCTTAGACTTGGTTCAGTTCCTGAGACAAAGAATGTCTCAGTGTTGATTGAATTGAATTATACAGTAGATCCTCTGTAAGTTGACCATCCAAGGGACTATAACAAACTGGTTAGCATATGGAGGAGGTCAACATAAGGAACCAGGCCTAAACGTACTGGTACGTACCTGTGGTACGTGTTTATCTGGTCTAGGAAAATTAGGTCAACTTGAGGAGGTGGTCAAGGTAAGGAGGTGATCAACTATGGAAATTCTACTGTACTTTGTCAAGCAGGGTGATTTTGACAATCATGCTGGATGATAATTGTTGGCTGTAAGACACAGTAAGAATGTCCACTTTTTTCTTCTTTTTTGAGACAGTCTTATTTTGTCACCCTTGGTAGAGTGCTGTGGTGTCACAACTCACAGCAACCTCAAACTCTTGGGCTTAATTGATTCTCTTGCCTCATCCTCCCAAGTAGCTGACTTGGCACCTGACCCAGTGCCTGGCTATTTTTTTTAGAAACAGGGTCTCGCTCTTGCTCAGGCTAGTCTTGAGCCCTTGAGCTCAGGGCCTCCCAAGTGCTGGGATTACAGGCATCAGCCACCCATGCCTGGCCCCTTAACTTACATTTTTTATCTTTGAAAAGTTAGTGAGTCTCTACAGCTTTGATTTGGAACTAAAGTTCTCTGATCCTTTGAAGGGAAAAATTCCAAATTTGTATTAAATTATAAGCCATATTAACCTGAAGATTAGGGTTAGTGTGTTAGAACTTAAGGCCTTTATGGTTTTAGGAAAAGACAGCAAACTACTCTCAGGGCTTGTGCTGTGGCCATAGCCAGGGCTAAAGAGCTCCGCAGCCACTCCATGTAGCTGTGGACGGGAGAGCTCTGTAGCCGCCCCGTCCAGCTGTGGACGGGACAGCTCCGCAGCCGCCCCGTCTAGCTGTGGACTGGAGAGCTCCGCAGCCGCCCCGTCCAGCTGTGGAC
>NW_003852629.1:669527-702753 GCF_000181295.1 Otolemur garnettii
AGCTGTGGACTGGAGAGCTCCGCAGCCGCCCCGTCCAGCTGTGGACTGGAGAGCTCCGCAGCCGCCCCGTCCAGCTGTGGACTGGAGAGCTCCGCAGCCGCCCCATCTAGCTGTGGACTGGAGAGCTCCACAGCCGCCCTGTGTAGCTATGCACTAGCAATACGGGGACCTGATCATATTCCAGAGCTTCTCAGAGGAGGCTTGGTTAATCACATGGATTTTGTAGCAACAGTTCCTGTGTTAGGCAACTGAAAACAGTTTTAGCTTTGCCACTTTTTAGCTGTATATACCTTTAATCTAAAAGCTTCAGTTCTGTCGTTTATTAAGCAGCAGTAATACTGCTGACCCACCAGCATCATAGGATTATCATAGAACTGAAGAGAAGAGGCCTGTAGAACACTCCACAGAGCACACGGCACATGAACTGTACTTTAAATAGTTAAAGAGAACATGATTCAGCAGTGTCACTGGAGGGCTTAGGGCCTCCCTATGTCTTGGTGGTATCACTCTCAGACCCCTTCCCACTGCCTTGAGGAGGGCCGGGCTGGAGGGGCTCTTGCTGCTGTCACTCTCCTCAGACCCCTTCCCACTGCCTTGAGGGCCAGGCTGGAGGGGCTCTTGCTGGTGTAGTAGTGTAGCTCTGGGCCAACAGAGCCACCCTTTGCTCACTGGTGCCCTTAGGCCTGTGGCACAGCACCTAGGCCTGGGTGGACAGCCTGTTCAGTCATGTGGCTGGAGAATATAGACAGGACAGGTGGTCAACTGGAAGGGCGGTCAACAAAGGGTAGAGCAGAGAGTGAAGGAGCCGTGAACAACACCCTGTTCTTGCCCACTGGGAGGAAGCTTTATTCCAGTTAGACAGGCATTTAGAAAAAAGTTTATCATTGGTGAAGTTCTAGTGCCATGTTTTATTTCAGTCAAACTGATGATAGAAACACTATAGTGTAGCATTTTACACATTAAAAATGCTATTTGATGGTTCCTATGGAATAGCTCCACTCCTAAGTAGGGAGAAGAATCTCAGAATTCTGTATCTGATGTGAAACTATTCAACAGTAAATTTAACATGAATGTTCAGTTCATTATTTTGGACTCTGCTAATTAAAAATGTGTTTATACCTGGCACTCTGGAAGGCTGAGACAGGTGGATTGCTTGAGCTCAGGAGTTGGGCTGAGGCAGGTGGATTGCTTGAGCAAGTGTGAGACCCCATCTCTAAAAATAGCCCAGCATTGTGGCAGGCATCTGTAGGCCCAGCTACTTGGGAGGCTGAGGCAAGAGGCTCACCCAAGCCCAAGAGTTTTTTTTTTTGAGACAGTCTCAAGCTGTCACCCTGGGTAGAGTCCCATGGCATCACAACTCTCGGCAACCTCAAACTTTCGGCTCAAGCGATTTTCTTGCCTTAGCCTCTCCAGTAGCAGGGACCACAGGCACGTGCCACAATGCCCAGCTATTTTTTTTTTTTCCACCTCCAGCATATGGGGCCAGGTCCTTACTCCTTTGAGCCATAGGCACTGCCGCCACCTATTTTTTTTTTTAGAGGCGGGGTCTTGCTCTGGCTCAGGCTGTTCTAGAATTTGTGAGCTCAGGCAGTACACCCGCCTCAGCCTCCCAGAATGCAAGGATTTATAGGCGTGAGCCTCTGAGCCCAAGTGGGTTGTTATAAGCTATGAATGCCATGGTGCTCTGCCCAGGGTGTCACAGTGAGACTCTGTCTCAAAAATAAAATAAATAAAATAGAATATTTTTGTACTTATTTCATATCAAAGAATCAAAGTTAAAAGTACTTCTGTTTACTCAGGCTAGTATCTGCTCATTTTTTCTGTACTCCCTCACGGAGAAGGTTTAAAAAGCTTGCTTGGAGTGCATTTTCATGCCTCTAGTCATCCAGTTCTAGGCAGATTTTATTGTCAGGCCAGTTCTATTGAGGAGTGGCCCCCTGGCCAGCTGTACCCTCCCCTTCTGTCCTAACCCAGGCCAGCTTCTTTCAGGAAGCCTGGGAAGCCTCCTTGGTCTCGGCCTGGGTTAGGTGCTCTGCGCTCTTTCCCATATGGTACTGAGGCTGCCTCGTTTACCGTTGCAGCCTCAAATATTTGTTGAATAAATAAGTGAAGTTGACCCAGCTATTGAGTGCATCTTCTTTTTATCAATTGGCATTGTTACAGTCTCAATGGGACTTAACTGAACCTTTTGCTAAATGTTCTTTTGAATGATTACATATACTTTTGGCTGAAGATTAAGGTTTGGTTTTCATACCAGAATTCTGTTTTTGAAGAGCATAAAGCAGTGTTTTTCAACCTTTTTTAAATCTCATGGCACACTTGGACCTATAGTTAAACTTTTGTGGCACACTTAAATTATGTTAATCAACAAAAGAAGTTTTAAAAAAAAGAATATACTTATTTGTACTTTGTTCCTTTGAAAATAATTAATGATCTTTAAAAATTTTCATAGCACACCTAAGATCATCTCACACTGGTTGAGAATCATGCATGTAGAGTGCTCAAGAACTTGGGGAATACTGGAAAAAATACAAGAGTTTCAGTAATAGAAATCTGTCTCCAAAGCCATTTTAAAATTACTGAATAGTATATTTTAATCTTAAAGACTGCTTGAGATCTGTATTTTTACGAACCATTTACACTATAGTTTAGTATGTTTAGAACTTGTATTTATTATTACTTGGGTCTTGATCGACCTGCCTCTTCTTCATCAGAATCTTATTTTCTCTGAGCTTACAATCCTCCCCCTCCATTGCCTCCCTGTAGGGTGAATTTTAAGGAGGCTTTTGTCTTTAGGACTGTAGGCCTACCATGTTATTCTAGTCTGGTTAGTAGCATCTTTTCTTTTTCTGTAAAGTGTTATTTTGGTTTTAGACTTGTTGGCATGTAAATAAATACATAACGTATACACTCACATTTGTCTTTAAATAAAATGTTTATCCATAGCTGCCCTATATTACACAGTGCTAATCTGTAGAGACTATGAGTGTTGAGATCATTGCGCACTGTTAATATTACGTTGTTCACTCATGTTACTTGAAATTGCTGACAGGTGAGGGTTCAGGAATGTAATTGATGCAAAATATGATGAAATAAGGTAAATTTTAGAGTCAGAAAATGCTGATGAATCTTGGAAGAAAACCACAGTTGTGATAAATAAAAGTTTCTTTTTACAAACTCTTCCGTTTTCTCCTTATCATGCTCCTGAGCATTTTGGGTCAGATAGAGGGACGCCCTCACTCCCCTGATCTCAGATCTCCTTTGATTAAATTTGCATCCTTTCCATTTTGCCGTTTGCTATAAGATAACATGTGTTTTTTCTAGTTTATATGTTGCAAACAGTGAAGATAAAAATAATTATCTTCAACTTGTGGTAATTGGTTTAAATATTAGTCATGCTGTTTGAGTTCTATAAGTTTGTGGCACAGTCCTTATATATTTTACAATATTCCAAAAGGCACATGGAGTTATGATAGAAAAATACACCAAGCAGAAAATCTTATAGGATATATTTAAAATTAGCGTTGGTAGCTAACATTTTCTCACATTTGCTCTAAAAGGAGAGGTTTTAGGAATACCCTATATAGTAATATCAGATGGTAATGGCATTGATTACCTGTCAGGCAGTGGGAAGTGATGGGAAAACGTCTGCCGTAAAATTAAATAGCATTAGAGAAGACCACACCATGCGTCTGGTGGGGGGTGGGGGGGCATAGCTGGGCCGAGGAGACTTTGTCAGGGTATTACTGGGAGCTCCAGGTTTTTTTCCCCATATGATTAAGGCGGGCCATCTGTTCTTTGTTAAATGTTTACAAAAACAGCTTTTCTCTAAAAGATTTAAGGAGATGTGGGTCTGGTAAACACTATAATATTTCTGAGCACCTTTTTCACCCTATTTCACATAGTACCAAAACATAATTCTGCTGCATACGAAACAGGATTAATACTTTTCTTATATGTAATCTTTACTTTTTTCTTCCTTATGAAAGATGAAATTTTTTACTGAGTTGCTAATTAATGACTTCCTTTATTACCAAAAGGAACATCCAAAATGATTGATGTGCTGCAGTGTGTAGATGAACTTTGTCTTTTTGTATTGTGAATTTTTTTAATGCATAAATGTGTACCAGAGAATCACTCAATAAAAGCTGGTGTTCTGTTACTAGAGTTAATGCCATGCAGATTAAGGGAAGGTAAACATACCTGGAATTAATCCACCACCCCAAGTTTTAATCATTGTTTAGGCTTTCCTTTTTCCTTCTCTTTCTTGAAACAACTTTTTTTCCATTTCCTGAAACATAGCTTGTCCCAAATAAGTTTGATTTCTATGCCCCTTATGAAAATGATATGGCTTTTCCTTTTTAATTATATTAGGAAATAGTAACTCAACTTACATCGCTTAACTATAATAAGGTCCCATTAATACGCAGGTAATGATAATTTGACAGTACCTCTGTTGATGTTTAAGAGTGTTTGTGAGGGAAAGTAGAGGGATGGGGGCTCACTTTTCCAGCGTTTGGTTTGCAGTGTTATCCTGGTATTGAAATCTGCCCATTTAGATTTATGTTTGTGAGCCCTTCCTTAAACTTTGATCTTGTTTCTCTCTCTTCCTATATGTCCTTATTTTTTTTTTCAGGTTTATTCCCTCTTATTTATGACCAAGAAAGGGCAATAAGTATTTTATGATTTTTTTTTTAAATACTGTAGGATTTTGGAATAAACTGGAAATCACCTAGCCCAAACCCTTCATTTCTCAGAAGAAGAAACTGAACCCTAGATAGGTAAAGTGATTTTTTTTTTTTCCAGATAATACAGCTAATAGTAGAACCCAAATTAAATCCCTTCTTTCTTTCCTTCCTTCCTTTTTTTTAGACAGAGTCTCACTCTTTGCCATGGCATCATAGCTCACAGCAACCTCAGACTCTTGGGCTCAAGAGATCCTTTTGCCCTAGCCTCATGAGTAGTTGGGACTACATGTGCCTGCCACAACACCCAGCCAGTTTTTCTATTTTTAGTAGAGATGGGGTCTCTTGCTCAGGCTGGTCTTGAACTCCTGAGCTCAAATAATATACCCTACTTGGCCTCTCAGAATGCTAGGATTACAGGTGTGAGCTGCTGCACCTGCCCAGACTAAAATTTTAATCTCATAACTCAGAGTTTAATTATAACAATATAGCCACTTCCTTCTCAGTCAGTGATCCTTTTCTTTTTTTTAAATGCTCTCTGGGTCACTGAACACTTTGGAAATAGAACGAAACCTGTGGAGCCTTTTCCAGAAAGATGCTATGTATAAGATTTCAAGAGGAGATGGGCAGAGACATAAGAGCATTGGATTAGGAAACTTAGATTCAGATCTCAGCTTTGTCCCTTGCTGTGTGGACGTGGGTGACCATATCAACTCCTTGATTTCTTCCTTTCTAAAAGAAGGGAGTAAAATATCACATTTTCCTGTGAGATTCAGGTGAGTTAACATACAAAAAGCATATAGCTCAGGGCATGGCATCATATAGATGCTCAAAACATTAGTTTCATTGCAATCCATTTTATAGTAACTATTTCAATGCTTATTTTTAGCCTGCCTTTTTTGTTTATGGCAAAACCTTGGGTTATATACATTCATCTTGAGTCTGTACAGACGTAGACCTGGACTCTCCTGCCTGCCCCAGTTTTGTAGGTCTCATGGTGAAGCATGGGGCTCTGGAGCTCTTGGCTTTGATGTTAGTCTCCGTTCTCTCACTTACCATCTGTTCCTCCTTGGGCAAGTTACTTCATCTTAAAGTGTCATTGTCCTCCACTATTAAAATTAGAAGAATCACCCAACCTTTGGGGCCCGTGTGGGGATGAATGTTATCCTGGGCATAAAGTACATGCCTGGCACGTAGTAAGATTGTTTATATCACAGTTACTATTATGTGCCAGAAGAAAAAAATGAGTGACATTTGCAGATTTACCATTTTCCAGTATTTCATTGAATGTAAAGTTCATTTGATATCGTAATTTATGGTATGGCTGATAAGCTAGCCAGGCCTTCCCTGGTTTGGATTGTCAGCTGCAGGGCTGCTGTATACAAGAGTCACTTACTCTGACCTCAGCTGACCAGGCAGCATACCATCCCAATCGTTGGTATTTTTTACTATATTTAAGACAATTTCTGAGTGTATCCCTTATGAATGTCAAGAATCTTCTGCAAGGCCTATCACATTAATGATTTGGGTTCTTTCTCTCCTTCAGTTAAATTTTGAAAGATAAAGCTTTAAGAAGTTAAGATGAACATTGTCTATATTGCGTATCAGTACAAGACGTTTAATTAATCCAAAATCATTGTTTGAATGTGTGCTTTTAATTTGACAGAAATGATCTGTACTATGTAAGATTTATGTATTGTGTTTACACTTTGGTTTCTGACTTTCACAGCAGCAAGTCTTACAGTGTTCAGCAAGCTGGTTTTTTCTTTTCTTTGTAAATGGTTCATTTCTATACTTTTGATTTGCGTTCCCATTCCTGCCTGGGAGAAGAGCTCTCCT
This sequence comes from Otolemur garnettii, assembly GCF_000181295.1. Taxonomy (NCBI): domain Eukaryota; kingdom Metazoa; phylum Chordata; class Mammalia; order Primates; family Galagidae; genus Otolemur; species Otolemur garnettii. The sequence continues at coordinate 676,052 of NW_003852629.1, forward strand.
AGATCCTTGTGGTTTAGCTTTTGCTGCTGTTTTGTCATCCATTTTTCACATAGGCTGTTTAAAAAATGGACAGTGTTTCAGCTAAATGATATATATTTTTATTCTTAAACTGATTTTGTACTGAGTTACTAATGTTTTTATTTTCTTATTTAAAGGCTTTTTTCTGAAACATTTTTTGGATGAGAGAAAAATGATAGATTGTACAACTGTATTTGCTGCCTTGAAATATAGAATAAGTTTTAGAAAATTAGCCCTAACTTTCAGTTTCTTTCTTCACTACAAAGAATGATAAACTAATTTCAGTTCCTATTTGTGTTTCTTAGCATTCTCCATCGGAGCCCTTTCTAGAGAAACCAGTGCCGGATATGACTCAGGTTAGTGGGCCGAATGCTCAGCTAGTGAAGAGTGATGATTACCTACCGTCAATAGAGCAGCAGCCACAGCAAAAAAAGAAGAAAAAGAAAAACAACCACATTGTTGCAGAGGATCCCAGTAAAAGTTTTAGTAAAGATGATTTCCCTGGTGGGGTTGATAACCAAGAACTAAATAGGAACTCACTGGATGGGTCCCAAGAAGAAAAAAAGAAAAAGAAAAGGTCAAAGACAAAAAAAGATCCGAAGGAACCGAAAGAATCCAAGGAGAAAAAAGAGCCCAAGGAACCCAAGACCCCGAAAGCCCCTAAGATTCCCAAAGAGCCAAAGGAAAAGAAAGCAAAAACTGCCACGCCAAAACCCAAATCCAGCAAAAAGTCAAGGTAGGCTGTGGGCAGAAGCAGCAACCACAAAACACTGGCAATAGAGCAGTGAGTGCCATGCCACTCTGTCCTGTGAAATGGGGGGAGTGGGAGGGTGGCATGTGGATTTTCCTTATTACTGAGCTGCTTTCCCTAATATCCAAACTAAAAAGTTAAGGTTTTTATGCATTCTGAAATTTAAGATTTAATTATTATGAACTGTTGATTTAGAGATCTTGCTGGATAAAAATTATTTATTACTTAGAAATCAGTTTCTTGTATTTTTATATAAATTGGTCATCTAAAAAATGGACCCAAGTTAACAGCATAATTATTTGTGAGTGTAGACCAGCAGCCTCATTTTCATTGAAGATGCAGAAGTGAGCAGGAAGGATTATAGGAGAAAGAAAGGTTGCTGTGTTGTTCACTGAGTATTTCAGCCCTTGTTTCCCAGAAGTCAGAAAAGGAGAATTAATTCTTTCCACTTTGTGGAGTAAGCCTTCTAGGGGCAGGGTTACAGTCCTACTAGGCAACACGGAAGAAAACAAATGGCACTTATCCATTAGCTGTGCAGTCAAGGATAGCATGAATCTGAAGTTCTGGGGAAGAGCCTCCTTATTCCATATTTCACCCACCAATTCTCTGGCCCCCCAGAAGGCATATTTATTCAGTAAGAAAAGCTGAAAGGAGAAGACATTGAAGACTAATTTTTTTCATTTGTACTGAACATTTCTTACAACTGTTCTGAACCAGTTCCAAACATCTGAATCTGTTTTTCAGAATATGGCTCATGTTAGAAAATATAGTTTCCAGATGGAAGTATGGTCAGCCTTGGTTAATCTGAACCTGTTTGCGAACTTTGTTAGAAAACATGTCACACTGCAGTCCTCACCAGCACATGGAAACACACCCCTGGGTGCACATGTACACGCTGGATTCTGCACTTGCTATGAACTTTTTGAGATCGCTGACCTGTAAACCTTTCACTGACGGGCTGATCTGTGTGTGCAGACAGGCACAGGGTGCAGGTAGAGGAGATGAACTCTTTGGCTAGAAAAGTGTTGCCTCAAAGCAAAAGAACAAACTTGGGCTGCCAACTTCCTGCTAAAAAATACCTAAACAACCCCAAATACATTTTTTTTTTTTTTTGAGACAGAGTCTCACTATGTCCCCCTTGGTAGAGTGCTATGACATCGCAGCTCACAGCAACCTCAAACTCTTGGGCTTAAGCGATTCTCTTGCCTCAGCCTCCAAAGTAGCAGGGACTACAGACGCTCAGCTATTTTTTGTTGCAGTTGACATTGTTGTTTGGCAGGCTGGGGCTGGATTCGAACCTACCAACTCAGGTGTATATGGCTGGCGCCCTAGCCGCTTGAGCTACAAATACATTATTATGTGGTGCTTTGAAAGTCTGAATCGTAGTTATTTAAAATATTTTGCCCTTAGTACCTTTGTAGTACTAGAATAACTGAATTGTGTTCATTAACTCAGTCTTACAGATAATATTTCCATTTACTTAGGAGCTTTCTTTGATGCTGCATAAGTGATTTCTTAATTTCCATCAGTTTTTTTCCTCCTCATGGACATTCTTTTAAACTCAGCCCATTATAAAATTTATTAAGAAATATTTTATTAAGTACTTATTTGCAAGTAGTATTTTAAGTGTTAAAATAGTGAGGAAGGAAGACATAGGTAGAATTTCAGCCTGACTTCATAAAGTGGTTTTTAAAAAATGTAATTGCCTAAATCTAAATACTGTGCTTTTGGTGGGAAAAATGTACTTTTTTCTCCCCAGGAGAAAGAAGGCAGAGCAGCCTAAACCAGAATGTGTTCTTTTCCTGTGACATAAAATATAGGAACCTGTGTTCTAAAGAAGCTTTCTTGAGGTCAGAAAGTACAGCATGAGCATTAATTTTAACATCAAGGTATATCTGGCTTTAGTTTTCATCAGTTTTGAATTTATCACCTAATAGTAAAAGTTGGTTAAAAAAAGACAATAATACTGTATCTTGGATGTTGTCATGAATTTCTAAGTGTATTTTTTTCAAGTTCTGAGTCTAAATCTGATGAGACTATCTTTAAAAACTTCTTATAGTTTATATGCCTTTACTTCCTGTGGATAGAAAGATAACAAAATGTTTTTAACAATGAAAGTTGCTAAAATTTCCCTAACAGCTCTAAACAACTGTGTGGAACTTAGGGCATCAAGCCTAGTCAGTCCTGGGTATGCCATGCCTCCTGGAGGCAGATGTAGTCCCCGTGTATCCGGGAGAGAAACGTTCAGTGCGCACCTAACAGATATGCCATTAGCTGTCCATTCCAGGCTGTGAGTGGGAGCCCGTGCAAAGCCAAGTGTCTGGCATTGCTGAATCTGAGTAATGACTTTGCACTGGAATCATATGCTTTGGGTAGGAAGAAGAGGGTGTATTTTCTGCTAAAGAGCAAGTGCGGTACTTTTCCCCCACTTCTTTGCTTTTGACTAATAGTCTCAGTCAATGCCTGCATAGGCAATAGTTGCTTTTATTCCAAGTGCTGTGAAAATAATTGAAGGGAACATTTCTGACAGGTCTGGGGATGTGCAGGTTAGATGGGAACTGATGGAATATAGCCCAGGGACTTAGGTCATGCTGGGGGGAGAGGGGGCGGAACCCAGAGTGTTGGTGGGACCTCTGTTGGCCCTGGTCATCTGACAACTTACAGGGCCACTTGCTGATTTACAATGAAGTGTGGTAAGGACTTTTCCCCAGAAACTTTCCTGTTGTGGATGGTCAGATGGGGATAGCTGTGCAAGCATATGATAATTGAATTGAAATTTTTTTTTCTTTTTAAGACAGAATCTCACTCTCTTGCCCTAGTAGAGTGTCCTGGCATCATAGCTCACAGCAACATCAGACCCCTTGGGCTCAAGCGATTCTCTTGCCTCAGCCTCCCACGTAGCTGGGACTATAGGTGCCCACCACAATGCCTGGCTATTTTTAGAGATAGGGTCTTGCTCTTGCTCAGGCTGGTCTCGAACCTCTGAGCTCAGGCAATCCATCCGTCTTGACCTCCTAGAGTGCTAGGATTACAGGCATGAGCCACCATGCCCAGCCCTGAAATTTTAAGTAAATTAACAAAGCAAGTCATAATTCTGTTGAGCCACATTGTTTCTATTGGTCAAATGATTTGAGTATGCTGAGTTGTGGTCTCCTTGTTCTACTAAGTGTGGAAAGGAAATAGCATCCCTGAAGCAAGGATAACTAGAATGCATACAACTACATGTAAATTCTGAATAGCATAGCAGAATAATTATGTAAATTGAATATGCAGTGATGAAGGTAATAGGGGGTTTGGGTTATGTTAGTACTGGGTTTGAATTGCCATAGCAGTTTGCTTTTAAGCACTGAAATACAACAGTGGCAATTTTGTTTTGCAAAATGTTATGTGATACCAGTTATTTCCATCCTTGAATAAGTTAACTTGATGAATTTGTTTATACAGAAAATAATTTTCCTACAGAGGGCTGAAATAGAGGACATAAATGGAAGTGGAATGAAAAATTTAGTGTAGACCTGTTTGCCTCTCTCCTCTGCAGTCTTCGTGTGCCATGGCATTGCTGTGGTTCTAAACAAGCATGCTGTCCTTTGAACGGGAGGTAAAGGAAGTGACCTGCTGGTGGTCTGGCTCTCTCTGTATTGTGTGTCCCTGGCAGGGAGAGAGCTTGGTCTGTGTCATTCACACACACTCGGTAATAAAGGACACAGGAAAGGTAGCTGTTGTCGGGGCCTGATTTAGCATCCTACCATGGTCTGTCAAGTGACAGAAGCTTGAATTTGTGGCCATTTCCACAGCACTGGCCTTTTCAACAACTAAAATATATAATGATGTCTGTTTTTTTCTATGCAGGAGACCCTAAAAAAAATCTGCCCAGAAGCTGTGACATAGAATGGTAGAGAAACAGAAAAAAATGTTCAGCATCTCAGAAAAAGAACATGTAAAATCATGATGAGAAAAATGGGCCATGTTCCTTCTTTCCCTTTTCTCTTACGTTAAATACATATTTTTCCACCCATTTTCCAGTGCTCTCCCCAGGTGTCCTTATAGGTTATATATTGGCGATTAATACTGAAAATAAGAGCTAAGACATTTGTGGACTGTGGAGAGGATGCAATTTTGCATATAGAAAGATTCATGGAGCTGAAGTATGAGGCTGTGCATTCTTTTCAATGTGTTTTCTGTTGTGCTTACATGGGCCTTGTGAAATGAGGGAGAATTTGGAGGAAGTGCTTCCTTTGAATGACTCTTGAAGGATTTAGTGGTCCATTTAGCTACATAAAGATTCTTTGAATGTACAGAAAGAAGGGATCTTTGCCAAAGATTGTGACTTGACTACTAAAGCTTAAATGAAGCGATGCAGACTTGTTGCTAATACAGTTTCTAGGGACACATTTTGTTCCTTGTTCTGTTCTCCCCCACCCTCATTTTAAATTTAGTAGAAAACTAGAATGTTAATTTTCAATTAAGAGTAAAGATAATCATTTTATTTTAAATCATAAAATAAATATGCCATTTTTTATTTTTAAAAAACACATAATGTATCAAAAACATGTACAAGTACTGTTTGCAAGCCACACTGTCATAGTCATTAGTAGTAAATAGTATTTATTTAGCATCTTTCTTCCGAGGAGCTCAACTTTTCAGATACTGTTTTCTTATATAGGCAGTATTTACCTGGGAAATGTCTTCCTTTAGTCAGCAAGCCCAATAGTGGTCCATTTTGGTAAACTGTACGTATTTTATGGTGTGCTCTTGTATATGTAAAATATTTTGTTAAAGACAAGGCACAAAAGCAAACCATTAAGCCAGTTTTGCTAATAAATACAACCCCCAGATAGTCAGATGTCTTCCTTTCAGATACATGGGTAATAAAATAAGTTAAATCCATAGCTTTTCTTCCCTTTTCTTGTTCTTTCTTTTACTCACATGCTATGATTTAGTCTTCAGGCAGAATTAAGCATTTTGTACCCTGCGCCTGTGGAGAAGGGTATAGATTTCTTAAATTTGTGGTGGTTAAATGGGTTGCTAGTCCTTCGAGTCTTGGCAAGGAACGAAGAAGGAAAAGTGTCCTGAATGTTGTGTGGCTCTGCTCATTACCTGTCCTCCTCAGTCTCTGGTTCATCAACTCCAAGGCCAGGTCAGGGTTGGGAGAGAGTACGCCTTTTCCTTGTGCTCCAAAGGTTATCATATCTTCTATAAAGCAGCCATTGGGAGCTTTCCAATCCTAAATCCTCCTTTCCTTTGGGATAACCACCTCATGGCCTTCCTATTGCCAACATGGAGCCCCACCATGGGCCCTTCCTCTATCTGATTCATCTGAGATCAGCTGAATGAGCAGGGTGAGAGTCATCAGCCACTTTTTAGTACAGACACTGATGTAATAGTTTAGTTTATTATCCATTGAGGGAAGAGAACCTAATAACACTGACCCTTGAGAGCAAGTTTGCTAACCCTTGTTCTGTGCTAGATTCAGGATGGACCACACAGGGCCTGCTGGAGATTCATTTCTGCCCTCCAGTGAGCTGTCGTGACTTCAAAGCAGGGGCCTGCTGCTACTTTTGTTTATGTGGGAGAGGGTGATGTAGATCTCACTTTCAACTCTCACTGTACCCATCAAATGAAGGTTGAGAGGTGAGGAGGCCATGAGTGGCAGTGGGATGTTAAAGGGAGATTTTCTTAAGATATGTTCCTTTGAAGTCTTTCTTAAGTGGAATTTTAGGATGGCTTCATGTGTTACAATATAGTAGATGTGGTTGTGATGTTAGGATTGGAAGATAAAGAATAGAAGGAATTATAGACTTTTTTAAACTTAAAATAAGTCTATATGTGTGAAAATGCTTTTGGAAAGTATATGAAGTTCTGGACAAGTACAAACTTAGGGTATAAAGATCTTTCTGCCCTCTGCCTGGACAAAGGACCCCCTTGAATCAATCACTGAATGCGTGTGTGAAGCCACTATACAGAGCGTCATTCATCTGAATGCCAGTCCTCACTGAGGTACCTTTATTTACAAATAAAGTGTGGCTTAGCTTTAAAATGTTAAATAGGGAGATAAAGTGTGAATTAAGAAAAAGAAATCATTCTTTTTTGAGTGTTAGAAAGGCAACACCCTTAAACTTTCATGAGAGTACTAATTTTATGTGTAGCCTTAACTTCTGTAGAAACGACATAGTTTCATAGGAGTTAGGCTTCTCCTGGTGATGTTTCCTTCTTTGGTTTGTCAATTCTCATCCCACCTAATACACCTGATTGAAATGTGGATGGGCAGCATGGGCCGTTTGTTGTGTTAGCCACCCTGGCTGAACAGAGAAGATAATAATGAATCTAGGAGTTGGCATTCTGACCACCGAGGTTACCATCACTGCCCCCCATCCTGGGTCATGGGATTGCTCTGGATAAATAATAAATGGCATCTTAAAACGTGACACAAATAGGCAAATAGGGGCTCTATAGTTTGGCACTTAGAAAGACAGATGATGGCAGTGGCCCATTTGAATTGAAAAGTATAACTTTTGGCATCAGTTTTGTAATACCGAATTCATTGAATTTTTTAATGTTGCTTTACAATGCCAGGTGGTACCACGTAGCCAGAGTGCTGGTGTCTAACTTCAGTGATTAGATAATGTTATTAGCTAACTGGATTTCTTTTCCATGTTAACTTCTGGTGCATCTTAATTCAGTCCATGGAACTCAGTAACTTGTAGGTAGATTTTCAGTGTTAATTCTTGACTGCATAACAAAAGTCATTTTTTTCTTTCAGAGTAGATTCAGTATTAAAAACGGAATTTTTAAACATTCTTCTTTAAAGGATGGTTAATGTTGCAGCTCTACTGCAGGGTCGTAATGGTATTAAAAGGCTTGAAATTACCCTGGGACTGCCCCAGGTCACTGAAGGTGTTCACTGGGAAAGGTTTCGGAGGCCTGAAAGATACTGTAAATAGCCAGTGCTGGACTCCTGAGGTGATCTCCATGTGGAGTGTCAGACACTTTGGGGCCAATCTGAGGACTCGGACCTGGGCTCACGAGCCAGGCAGCTTCTGGTCATCCTAGGATTGCTAGTTCCTGGAATGAAGCATTTAACCTCTTTGACCTTCAGCTTCCTCACCTATGGAAAGGTTTGATCATAAAATGTAAAGGCAAGGTATGTTGAGTTTGAAAGACACATTTTAAATGAAAGGAAATTAGACTCTAGATCTTTTGTAATTTTCTTTGGTGTTCCTTTCCTAAAAATTTAGTACTGAGGGAGTACTTTATTCTATAATAGCTTAACAGTTTAAATTAAATTGGTGTTTGTTTTATAGATATTTCATCAAGTGACTTTCAAAGAATTTTAAGTCAATTAGTAATTTTTAGTTGAAATAATGTGTTTGTTGTTTATAAATAAAATAGAATTTCTTTCTCTACCTTTGCTCTCTCACAACTCTTCTCTCCCTTTTTCAACTAGAAGAATTAGGCAAGGAATCTGTGGGTGGAGTTTAGGAGTTGGGGACAGCAAGGCACTTGGTTGGACCAAGGTCTGTGGACACTAGGCCAGGCAACTTAGAGTATGGAAGGTGCCCAAGGCAGCTGTGAGCAGAGCACGCCCATGCAGGAGTCTGCTGAGTATTCCCGGGGACTTCACTTAAGGCCCTTCGTGTTAAGCTGTTGAATTTTGGGTTTATTATCTGCCATTTACAGTTTGACTCATGTCTTTGCTCAGTCTGTTCTGTTGTCTGCATTTTATTACTTAAACTATTACATTTTACTCTTAGGACTTTATTTAAAATTTTTATTTTGTGGGGTTAATTTTACTTTATGATGTATCACATTTTATACTGCTCTAATTTATAATTGTGTGCCTTTCTGGCTTGTAATTTTCTTTTTCATTGTTTAAAAAACTTACCAAATAGTAGGCAGGGCCTGAAGGAAATCCTGTGCCCTTGACATGAGAGCCTGGATGCTCTTCTATCCCACCGTTGAGCCCTTGACCCTGACAGCTGATGATTTTACTGTGGCAGATGTCTGTAGAGTTGCATTATGCCACACACAGCCTGTACCATGAGCTGTCTGGTGTCCTCTTTTACTTCTTACCCACTAGGGTCACTTCTTTATTAAAAAGTCTTTATAGCATATAAAGTATAAGAATATGCTTCTAGTACCTTTTGCTCTTCTCTTAAGATTATCTAGTAACATTTTAGGGTAACTTGAGTCCCTGAAAATGAACCTGATTCATTTTCAATGAATAGCCTCAAAGTTGATTTTCCCCAGTATTCACTAAAGTATCCCATCTGAAAGGCTTGTTGGATTGAGAACTCCCTCACATTGTGCAAACATCTTCATTAACTAACTATACTCTGCTCACCACCTTTGGTTCTACAATATGGTTCCTGTTTGAATTTTCTTTCTATTAAGGACTTACATCCTAATCAGTTTTTAACTGCAGTCTATTTTGTGATAAATCAGGTAAGTTCTGGGCCTTTGCATAAAGCCTTGTTTTGAAAGGCTGTACTCTTAACAAAATGAATTAGTTATCCATGCTGTATTTTAGCTCAGAGGAATCCAACCCCATTTCAGGTAATAGCACTGAGCCCATTTTTATGGACTCTTATTAGTTGTAAGCCGATATGAATTTTTCTGTGAGTAAATTCCCTAGAATGTTCCTCCATGTGCGGATATTGGTCTATGAATACAAAATTTGTGTTCTATGCTTGTTTCGAAGGGTTCTCATCAAGGTGGCATATGCTTTGATGACATCAGGAGTAATCACAGAACTGTAGAGCTTGGTCACTTAGCAGTGGATTCTGAGCACATCCAGCTGCCCATCAGTGTAGCCTCCTGTTATGAGGGAATGTAAAGCTGGTGGAGGAGGAGCAGAGGCCCTTCACGCCTCCAGCAGCATCTTCAGAAAATGTTCTCTGTCCAAGACAGCAAGGGCTTGTCTAGCTTGAGGATGAGGTGACATTGTGTCTCTGTCTGTAGCCTGATGAGGGGAGGGCTCTCTGTTTCCGTCTCTAGCTTCCTGGGATGATGTGAGTGGCCCTGCAGTTTGGGCATACCAATAATGATGGGAGATGAGGGTCAGGAAAAGAAAGAACTCTGTGAATAGGGAGGGGAACGTATGTTAATGGTATCTTTTTTATTGGTTTTGAAAAATTATTAAATTTCACTCTATTTTGGTCATACTGTAGCCCCATTTTACTGAACTTCATATGGGTTTAGTAATAAAGGTAGATGCTATGTCAGGTTTTCTTAAAGAGTTAATGAGAGAAACATTTAGAGTAGTGCTTGGCACACAGAATTATATGTGTTGCTGTCAATTACTGTTACTTCCACTGCTTAATTACACCAGTTAACATTTCTAAGTAACCACCTGAATCGATACTAGGAATACAAGTAGGGGATTCAGTGCCTCCCCTTCTTGAGCTTAGAAGATATTGGAGAAAGACACAAATACATGCCCTGCTTTGATTTTAATGCATTGTAGTGATGTCAGTTACCGTCAGGCAGTGTGTGTTTCATGTATGCCTTGCATGGGGTAGGTACATCATGTGACATGTAGGTGGAGTGAGGGGATCATACCCAGTACAGACTGGTGATAGTCAGGAAGTGTTTCCTGGAATGGGTGATGTCCAAGCTGAGTCTTACCGATATGTAGGTTGGGACAAGAGTTAGACGTGTCTTGTTGAGAATAGTTTTATATGCCTAGAGCATAAGGGATAGAGGGCCTGAAATGTGGGAAGAGTATGAAAAACTAATGTTGCCAGTTGCAAAAATTCCAGAGGGCTTGGTATAGCAATACTTAGAATCTTAGATGTTCTATATACAGGATTGGACTTTAAGCAAAAGAAAAGATTTGGTCAGATTTGCATTTTAACTGGTCACTGTATAGCATTGGAAATGGGTTTGCATGTGATGTTGGGGGGGGGGGGCTTGACCATGATGCTGAGCTGAGAAATGCCAGAGGCAGAGCAGGTTCAGGAGAGAAACGAGGGCAGATGTGAGTTCCTCAGGTCTGCTGCCATTTTGGGCTAGAATTTGAAAGTGTTCCCTGCACATGGCCTGTGATTCTTATGAACACACTCAGGGGTTGCTGTGTGGCAGCCAACGCTGCCAGGCCCCAGGAATAGCTGCACTGCAGCTGTTAGAGAGGTGAGGAGGGACTCAGTGGCCTCATCTTCAATATCGTAGTGTTAATTTGAAGGATGTTATATTTGGTCAACGTTCTCATCCCCCCAACTGAAAGAAATGCCCCTTTTGTGTGTTGAAGTTTTTATTATAATTTGGAAGAGGAATATATGTATGGCAAGGTTTTAGCTTTGACATAAAAAACTGATTTTGAACCTTACATATTTAAATTATAATGACTAGCTTATAGAGCAGCTGTTCTCAACCTGTGGGTCACAACCCTCACTCCCGTTTTTTGTTTTTGCTTTTGTTTTTTTTTTTTTTTTTTTTTTGCAGTTTTTGGCTGGGGCTGGGTTCGAACCCGCCACCTTTGGCATATGGGGCCAACACCCTACTCTTTTGAGCCTGGTCACGACCCGTTTTTAACAACAAAAATCCATTGCAGCATTAGGAAGGTTGAGAACCACTGTTGTAGGTTCTGTGTTCTTTCTCTATCAGTCTGATGCTGGGTACCCTACCTGTGAAGGTGGGGTCCTGTATATAAGTCTCTGCTGCTGATTCAACCCACATGGGTCTGAGCCATGGCCAGAGAATACTTCCCAGACATAACTGGATGTCTTCCAGAGTGTGTGAATATTAACTGTCTGTGCCATTATCTCATTTAAACCTCAGAACAAATCCTGGGGGAAGGTATGATTATTATTAACCTTTTACAGAAGAGGAAACTAAAGCTCAGGGAAATTAAGTGACTTATCCAGGGTCATAGCTTATAATGACAGTTTGAACTTGAACCAAGGTGTATCTGACTCAATCCAATGGTTTTATTCACCATTCTGTATTACCTTCATTTGTTAAAATAAAAATCTCAACTTTAGTTTTTATGGGTAAAGTAGTTTGGGATAGCACTGAGTTGAAAATCCAGATTAGCTTATTGCAGAATAGTAGCAAATGCAATTTAATTTACATAACTTAATTTGTCCTTGATTGTAATGTCATTAGGTGGACATTGAGGGTTTTGTAGCCTTTTCTGACTTCTTAGGGTGTTTTTTGATTTGTATATTGATGCATGGAAATGCTTAGCTGTCTCTGAATGACATTAATAGAGCAAGGTCTAATGAGTTTAGAAATCTTTCAGTAATCAGATCTGGGGTAAGTGCTTCCCTTGGCTACAGGCTTTTTGTCTAAACATTTGGAGAGGTCCTGTCTGACTTTCAGCCATCTTGGAGGCTCCGTACAGTTCACTCTTGGGAAGGGCAGATGGAAAATCATTAGCACTTCTCTCCTTCAGCAAATTGATGTTTCCTCAGACCCAGGCTCTGGTCGACTTCCAGATAGTAGTAAGCCTTTTACTCCTGCAGGACAGTGCATGCAGGGCCCGGCAACCCTACTAAATTAAACTGTGTACTTCACTCTGGTATTGAGAGGTCACCGTGGAACGCACGAGCTGCCAACTCACTTTACCTGGCAGTGGTTCAACTCTTTGACAGGCCTACCTCTGATTTAAACAAATTTGAGAAATATGTAAAGTTTTGGAAGCAGTTTTGCACTGATTTGATAAAAGAAACCACAAAACACTGCAGCGCAGGTGTTGAGAATGTTTGAAAGCTGATTGAGGGAAGCAGATGGCTTTAGTCAGTGGCATCTAGCCAAAAGAGCAGGTGCTGGTCATGTGACCGCTGGTTACCAGGGTAATCTGATTGCTCTTGGCGTGCACATGAAAGGAAAGGGGCCCAGTGTTCAGCTGTAGTATTGTATAATTTGTGGCAGTTAGAGCGGAAATAAATGCTGGAAATGGAGCCTCATAGTAGGGGAGACTTCTGTCCATGTGTAGCATAAACACCAGGACAGTTGGATGAGGAACTGTTGTATGGATTATTTTTAATTTAAAACATATTATGCTTTCTGTGGATCTTTGGGGGGACTTAAAAGTTTTTAAAACACTGCCTTTTTCTTTTTTAAAATAAAAATAACTCTGAACCTAACTGCTGTTTGCTAAGATCTTGAATTGTTTCAAGTTAGTTTCTTATGTGCGAGCTAAAATGTTAACAAAACAAAAATGTTTTCTGAATGTTTAAAAATAACTAGTTTAAGGTGATCGCCTGTTTTATTTGTTAGTTGAAAAAATACATTTTAGATGTCTGAATGCTTTTAATCTAGTAACAGTACTTTTGAAACATTTTACATGATGAATGTTTTGCTTGAGAGGCATGTGAATATCTTGGCCTCTTCTTGTAGTAGCTGAGGTTAAAAACATGCTGTTTAATGCATTCTGTCAGCACACTTTTCTGGGAGCTTACAAACTTTAATAAATAAAATTTAATGAAATATTTGAAATGTATCTTCTGTTTTAAAAATTAACTAGAATTTGAGGCTCCCTAGAAATAGTAAAAAATAAACATTTATGAGATTGTATCGTTTTCGATGGTGGATAACACATAATTGCTGTTAGAAAATCTTGAGGATGGTTTGAAAATTGAAATGGCAGGTAACATTTACGTGGACATTCTAAAAGAGGGTCAGGCGAAGGTTCTAGAGGTGATGAGGAACTGAAATGAAAAACGTTTTCTTAAAGGCATATGTAACATCCAAATCCTAGTAATGTTTGTCAGCGACGTGCTATGGAACATGGGCTGTAGTTATTGGGCTTGCTTTGCTATATTTTTGTATTTCAGAGACCTAACTTTAGGGAAATAAGGCTAATTACAATTCTTAGAAAATGCCTCACACTGAAATAAGGCATATATTTAAGAATATAGCATTAACTAAATATGTAGAGCAGGATATTGCTGCCTATTTTTATGATATTTTAAAAAGATTATTAGTTGTATAAAAATGTAATGGCGTGGTATAAAAGTGGACACCCAGTCGTGCTTACCAAGAAAAAGACTTTTCATAAGACACACGGATGATCATTATATTGTTTTCTTTGACAACTTAAAAAATATTTTACACCTTGAAAACTTGATAGGAGAATGACTTCTTAATCTGGTTTTTTGTTATAACTTGGTATATTGGCAGGGATTTTGTACAAATGAACTATATGTGGTATTAGGAGTTTTTGCATGCAATTTCTTTTTAATTAGGTCAGATATTTGCTAAAAGTCATCAATATGTAGTTTTGTCATAAAAACTGAGTACCGTTTAACTATAAATGACCAACATGTATTGATTTATCAATTGTCACTGATGCTTTAGGGATGTTAATGTGGGGAATATAAGGTTTTGGACATGGTAAACCACATTAAAAAGTGAACACTAAGTGATCCAATTTGAATTCTAGTAATAAGAAACCTGATTCAGAAGCAAGTGCTTTGAAGAAAAAGGTCAACAAGGGAAAAACAGAAGGTTCTGAAAATTCAGACTTAGACAAAACGCCCCCACCATCTCCTTCTCCTGAAGAAGACGAGGACCCAGGTGTTCAGGTAATACTGTTATTCTGCTCCCCAAGCCTTAGTTATTTAGCATGGGTAACTTTAGCTGCATAAGAAGTACACCAGACCTCTCCTATCTTGTTATAGAGATGCTCTTGAGATGTCGTTATTGTTGTCTGGAATATTATCTTCGTAGTGATGATGGCTGGGGAGGCCATCACGAAATTAAGCTCCTGATGACAGCTATTTGGTTTTGCCATCTTTGACTTTGTAATTAATGAAACAATGAGCCTTCATTTATTTCTACAAATGTATATTTTGATGTTTGTGTATGTTTTTAGCATCTCAACATATATGTTGATTCATGCTTTTAAGTTTGAAGTTTGGTTGCTTGTCAGTGTTTTAAATTTTGCAGAATAGGAAATCAAGATATGATTCGTAACAAAGTTTCTGACATCTGACACTCAGTTGAGATAAATTCATATAGTACTAAAGTTTCTATGAACAAGTCACTGACTTTCTGAATGGCATGGCTGCAGAATATTTTAGTGTATTAAAGGGTTGCAGCATTAGGAAGGTTGAGAACCACTGTGTTAAAGTCTCCTGACTGTTGAAGATTTTTATAGAAGTGAGTTGAAAGACTAGTCCTGAAATAAACAGTAGGAATTTAGGTTCTTGTGTATGAAGTGCATTGCCTTCGCTGATTGGACTGAGAGAGACCCTTACACGTGACAGCTAAAAATTATTTCCTTGTTAGGTTTCCTGGAAGCATGCCAGTGTGGTCCACTGGGATGGCTGGGAATGTAACTTACGTGAATGACATCTAAGTTATCAAGGAGCAGTTATTGAGCAGTCCTGCTGGAATAGGAAACCAGCCCCTAGAAAGTTCCTGGATTTTTTTTTTTTAAACAATTTAGTGCACACTCAGGACTGCCTATCCCCTTACCAATTACAATTTTATAAACGATTTTAATGATTTTGAGTTTTATTTTTCTCTTCAAGAGTGTTTTCTCCTGATCTGTGTTTGCTTAATGTAGAACTTTTATGACATTAGTATTTAGACAATATTAAGAATTTATTCAAGGGCGGTGCCTGTGGCTCAAGGAGTAGGGTACCGGCCCCATATACTGCGGGTGATGGGTTCAAGTCCAGCCCTGGCCAATAAAAAAAAAAAAAAAATTTATTCACACAAGTCAGGGAAATTCTGTTCTTTTTTTAACAAATAACTGCTGCTGTTTTTTAAAAAAACTTTTTTTTCCCCAGTTTTTGGCCGGGGCTGGGTTTGAACCCACCAATTCCGGCATATGGAGCCAGCGCCCTACTCCTTTGAGCCACGGGCGCCACCCTAAAAGAACCATTTTGTATTAATGCAGACTCAAATGGACTTTGGGAATCTTAGGGTTTTTTTAGTTTTTTTTCTCTCCTGAATTTCAGTTATCAATTCAAATGAATATTAGTGATACTGGCTCATTCTGATTGGTTAGGGCTTAGCTGTAACGAGCTCAGTAGCTAATAGAAACAGCCACACAAGGAGATCTGACTTTGAAAGCAAAGCTTTCTCCTATCTCTGACCCAGGAAGTGACGCTGACTGGTTGTTTACTATAGTAAACATGCATGAAGGGATTAGCGTCTCAAGTTCTGTGATTGATGTGCCAAGGTACGGACCATATTTTGGCTACAAGTTGTGTGAGAGGTACTGTAACAGTGAGATTATGATTTAAATCTTTTATTTAGTACCTATTTTAACTATAAGTATCTTTTCCAAAGTAATACAAGCTTTAAAAGTTGACCTTTTATTTTAGTGTCAATTCAGAAGTTTTAAATGTAATTTTTATATTTCATTTTGATTCACAGAAATCTTTAATAGAATAATAGTTCACCAGATCATAATAAAAGCATATTATATAATAAATAAAAATTTTACATTAGGAAATTATAAAAGGAACATTGACACCCAAAGTAAATGATCTTAAGATCAATATAATTTAGAAATTAGAGAAGCCATATAACATTCAAAAAGTTCATAAAATAGAGTTTTCATTATATTTTGGAGTGTTTCACACTTAAGAAGTGACCTCTTATCCTTTATTAAATAACCCCATCACAATTAGGCAGATTTTTATTACTAAGTTATATGAGAAGGAACTTACATTATAAATGTTAAATTTATAATACATAACATTACTATTTAATAAAAGGAAAACCTCCTGTTTTATTGTATATTTCTTCAGTATCAGAGTAGGGTTTGCCATAAAGTGGGTTTCCCTTAGACCCTTTTAGTTACTTATGCTGGAAGAATACTAAGACATTGTGGCCTCAAGTGTGGAAACCTGATAAAACATGGGTCCTTGGCACATTCCTTCTCACTAGAATGGTATAGAGATGGACATATAGATGAATTCATTTCAGTTTTGTTCAGTTGACATATCAAATAAAATGTAGATATTATGTTAAATTCCACAAAATTAAAACATTGTTCTTGATAATAGCCTTTTGTATCTTAAAGAACTTGGCAGTCTAGAAGTGAGGGATGGTGAAATGGGTGTGAGGGCAGGAGCAAGCAGATCAGCTTTGGGGAGAGAGGAGGGAAGCTAGCTGTACAAAGTAACTGGGCCGTTTTTCTTTGGAAAGCTGGAGCTGATAAATGATGACTTTAATCCTACTAATTACATTCTGCCTTATATACCATGCACTGTTCTAAATGCTTCAAATTCATTCCCTTATTTGTAATCCTCACAGTATTTGTTTGAGGTAGTTACTGTCATTAACCCCATTCTACAGACCAGGAATCTGATCTGAGGCCCACAGAATAACTTGTTCGGGTGCTACGTTAAGAGTCAGGATCAGTTCAAGTAGGGTGCTCAGCTCTAGGACCCATGAGATGGAACTGCCTCCTGTGATGTGGGATGGATCACAGATGGCCGAACCTTCGCCGGGATTGATTGTCCTGGGCAGCAATGAAGCGTTGTCCCAGAGAGGAAGATCACAGGAGGAACCTCTGGCCCATGTTACTACTCCCTCTTGTCTAAGCCACTAGGAAGTCTGTTCATAAACTTTACCACAGTAGTCTGAGATCAGAAAGGTTCTTGGTACCTTTGCAGCCCTGACTATGTAGGACTTGGAGCTCAGCCTCAGACAGTCCAGTTGATGGTCATTTATACTGGGTCTGTATGGGGGAACTGTCTCAAACTCCTTTCTGAGGGCAGAGAGAGAACACAAACTTAGGAGTAAAAGCCATCAACCCCGTTCTTTGTGTTGGTGCTGACTCTCGAGAGCGGTGTCTATCTGCCTTGGAGGCGCGCAGTGACCGTGTGCCTCTCTCGGCCCTGCTGTCCCAGCTTTCACAGCATGAAGCCCTGAAGAATGTTTATTTCATAATTCTTAGAAAAATGTATATAAAGTGTTACTTTCCTCAGTGTTTTTATTTCTTCTTAGTGCTTTGCAACCTCGTTCTGTAGGTTGTATTGTTACTACATTCATCAGCAATTTAAACTTATATGTGTCATTTGCAAACTTTGATTTTTATCCCATACACATATTAATGAGAAGGTAAGTATTAATTTATAAAACAAATTCCTTGTCAAAAAGGACAAACAAAAATTACAAAACTCTTGTTCTGCTCTGTTCACATCTGTCTCCAGAATTAGTAGCTATTAACACTTTGTTGTGTCTTCTCAGATTTTTCATTGTTATTGAAAGCATATGAATATATGTTTATTTTTTAGCAAGTATTATTTAAGGCATAGAGAGATAAACAAGACTTAGAATATTTTTTGTCTTAAAGAGTTTTATATGTTATTGATCCACATATCCAAATAGATAAATGAAATTTTGATTTATTATCTTAAATAGAATCATAAGCTATTTATTATTATATGGTTTCAAAATTTCCTTTTTCTTTCTTTCTTTTCTTTTGACAGTTTATCTTGCAGATATTCCTAAGATATGTTATAAAACTTCTGGGTCAAAGGGTTGGCATGTTTTAAATTTTGATAGATATGACCATCTTGTCCTGGAAGGGCTGTCCTGGGTTATATTTTGAGCACAGTGATGTACAATTTGCACATTTTGCCAATAATCCTATTATTGTTGTCTATTACCAATCATTTAAATTTTAACCAACATGTTAAAGATTAAATTAAAGTAAAATTTTTCATAGCCATTCATTGTGAATTTTGCCATTTAGCCCTTCATCTATTTGAAAAATTTCAGAATTTCTTTTAGGATCAAGATTAAAATGCAGAAAGCTTTTATTTAAGTGGCTTTCTGAAATATATTGGGTACCTTGGATGATAATATAACAGTATTTGTAGAGAACTTTGTAATTTACAGATTATTTTCTAATGCATTTACTGTTTTGGATTTTTTATGGGAAAAAATTTAAAACATACTAAAGTAGAGGGAAGAATGTACTGAACCCTTATAGATCCATGATTCAGGTCTGATACCGCCATGACTTTTGATAGATACACTGGCTGAGTGGGGCACAAGTTTGTTATTCCATTTTCTAACTTATGGGCATGTAGTTGCAAGTGACAGGTATGGCTGTCTCAGGCATCCAACTCCAGATTTCTCCCCATTTCTAATATTGTATTTATACCACTGTGATCTTTCCATGTGGTTTACAGGATTATTATCCTTTTTTGAGATTAAGTTTTTAAAAATATACCTTATCCTTCTGAGCCATCATAAAGTGCATCAATGATTGCTTTTTAAAAGCCACTTTGTTGGGCTTTTGTTTTAGAAGCGACGGTCCAGCAGGCAGGTGAAGAGAAAGCGATACACCGAAGACTTGGAATTCAAGATTTCTGATGAGGAGGCAGATGAGGCTGATGCTGCTGGGAGAGACTCCCCCTCCAACACCTCACAGTCAGAGCAGCAGGTTAGCAGCTGGATTCGTGGGATTCACATACTCATGCTAAAAGATGGACTAGGAATGTTACAGCTGGCATCTGAAAAGTTCCAAGGAAACACTCGACTTTCAGCAGGGGAATAGTCATCTGATGCTGGCTAATGTGCTATGGGAAATTAGTTGTTTAGCAGTATCTTTTAAAAAGCCCTGTTCACTGAAATTTATTTTTATACAATCCTGTGATATGTAATTTGACACAATTTTGGAGAGTTAATGGCCTATGCTGAGGAAGAGTTATAGCTAGAATACAAGGAGGCTGGATTTACCTCTGAGAATTCAGTGCTGTAGCTTCTGGGACTTTAATAAACCACTCAAGCTTGTCTCCTGCTGTTAGGCACTGTAAGAACCCCTTTATGAAATTACTGTCTTGTAGTACCCAGCAGGGCATACTTTATTCTCTGTGAAATGTAAATGATGGATAAAATAGTTTATATAAAATATGGGTAGTAATGTGGGGTTGATTGTTGTAAAAAAAATCTCTTTTTTTTTTAAATGGTCTTTTCTTACCATTACTGTACTTTAGTTAACAAACTGGTAACCCATTGAAAAGTATATTAAATGTAATTTTGTGTTTTATTTGGTGATTTGTTCTCTGTTAAGTTGTTATTAATGCTTTATGTGACCTCCATAGATAAAAGATGCCTGCAATAACAGAATGATGAGTATATTTACCCCATGGGTATAGATGAAGAAAAGTTATATTTTAGACTGTGATCACACAGAGATTGTTCTCCCTTGGCAGCTGGAATTTCTGAATGCTCTCTGGCTTTAAGGACCCATGCTAGTTCACATAATTAAACCACATAATCACAAAGTAAAAAGCACAGTTCTTCCTTTGCTTTTCTGAGGAGTGAGATTTTTGTTCTTTTCAGTCCTACTTCCCCCTGGTGACCTTGTTGTACCCAGTGATTTGAAGAGTAGATAGGGAGGTGTTATAAATAGCGGAATGATTCTTGGCTTTTATAGCTTAGGATTAAATGTTTTCCATTTGTATTGATTCATATGACTTTATTTTTTAGGAATCTGTTGATGCAGAAGGTCCAGTTGTGGAAAAAATCATGAGTAGTCGTTTAGTGAAAAAGCAGGTAAGTGCCACATGGAGCAGTCACAGTCTTAGTATGTGTGGGGTGACTTGTATGGGATTGTGGCTTTTGATTTTCCTTAAGAATTCCACTACTGTAAAGTAAAACTTGTGGTAATGTTTCCAAAGCTGTCTGAGTCACTAGCTCACTATAAATCTTTGGGATATTTAACTCCAAATGAGATTAAGGTATATCAAGCAAGCAGTGCTTTATTACATTTAGTAGGCAGGAAGCTAGAAGTCTCCAAAGAGCACACCACACAGGACTCTCATGGTTAAATGCTGCCTTTTTTCATAAATATTATTCATGAAATCATAAACATGAATTTACTTCTCTCTTTGGGAAAGTTTCTCTCCCTTCCACATGTTAGGGTAGAAGTTTTGCTTATTTTAGAAAGGACATGTAATCGTGTATGTTTCATAACATTTTTTTCTTGTGCAATTGAAATATTCATTAGTATCTTTGCCATTGCAAAGGTAAAATAAGGGGCTATTGTCATTGTAATTTTTGAAGATAGTATAACTTATTGAAGTTATTTAAAAGTTTCTGTTGATCTGCAAAGGTGAGCTCTAAGTATCTGTCACTAGTCTAACAATTTTGCCATTAGGACTCATAAACAAAGAATTCTGGTGACATTGTATTTTATTTTGCTGAAGAAAATTCTTCTTTCATTCCAAACTACCTTCCTTCTCACCCAGTTTGAGAAAATGCTTTACTTAGTTTGAATACTTACATAGACATCCAGGTGCACTTACATATTCCAACATGTAATTTTCAGTATCTCTAGAAAGTAGTTTCCTTTAGATATAGGTAGCCGTCATTCAGCTTGAATCATTGTTAGACCAACATATTATTCTTTTTTATTTGCTTTCAATGAGGGTGGAAGTACAACTTTATGTTTCAACATATAGCATAAATCTTTTTCTTTTTTAGAAAAAGTGTGCAAGGTAGAATTTATCAGTGAAAAAGTGAGAAATCATAGATTGAAATCTTATCAAATTGGAAACCTTTAATATTCAAATACTACTTTGAGCCATCCTTGGAAAATATCATTGCACTAGCAGTAAACTTCCCTTTATCTTTGTTTCAGTATTCTATTGTGTGATTTAAGGTATGAATTTTTCTTAGAATATACATCTCCAGTTTCTATGAAAATAATCAGGAGTAATTTCATATTGAGTGTAGGGATGGGAGTGTATGGAGAGTAGCTGGCTATTGGGTGACTCTGAATGTGAAGATTTCCTCTCTGATGAATTAAATGATAAAATCTCAGTCAAATTTCCCACCTGTTCAAGTAGAACTGAGCACTATTTAACTCATTAAAAAGGTTGCATTTTTGTCCTGCTAATGACTCTAGAACTATTAATTTGTGAATTGTAGATATATGGTAAAAATTTAAATACTTGACATGCTTTAAAGAGTAATCCCCTTCACTGAATTGAAGTGACTTGTTTGAGTAAATAGCATGTCGTTTGGATGGGACATATTAATTTTCATTCAATTGATGTGCTTCTGTAGGCATACTCAGCAGGTTTGGGGGTTGCAAATTAAAATTAGCTCTATTGTTCAGAGCCACTTAGCTGTGAATTATGTAGGACATTGCTTTTTCTTTCTGCCTTGCCCACTTTAGGGCTTTTTTTTTCCTCTTTGGCTACACTTTATAGATTAGGTATCCATGGTTTAGGAATACATATTGTTACCATTTACTGATGATCAGGTTTACTATGTGTCTTATCATAGGAGATTAAAAATCCCTACAACTGTACATGGGGGTGGAACATTTGTTGAGTCAAGTGGATTTGAAGATGGGGAAAATTAGTGGAAAAAGTCCCCTGGAAAAGGAGTGATGCCTTGGGGTATGATTTAAAGTAAAGAAGAGATGGGGAGCTCACTGAATTGCTTTATCCATCAGTGGTATTTCTTAAAGGGCCATTAGAAGGTACTAAACTTTAACTGGCACTAACTTTTTTAACTGCTTATGTTCTCAAAGTAGATGCTTTAGTTATCAGCTTTAATAACATTGGAGGAAAGTGTTGCAAATAGAAACAAAAGGAAATTTGAGATTTTTCTGTGGATTCCAGCTGTGCCTGCTGGTCTGTTTCCTATTACCATGAATAATTTAAGAATTGGCTGCGAAGAAGGTGTCTTGATCTCCCCCTGGCAGCACTGTAAACCTGGCTAGGAGCTCTAGAGCATCCCCTGCATGGTGCTCACACGTAGTGGGGACTCAGTGTTTTTCAAAGTCAGTTGACCTCATCACTGTAGCCTGAGATGGATCATGATCCTTTATGAAGGAGTTGGGCAAATTCACAAGACTTATCTGGCAGAGCCTGCCTAATTCAGGACCTCATGATAAATAGGGATGGCCTAAATTTTTATGTTGTTCTAAACACAAATTACTGTACATTAGATCCAGGGAAGGGACATAGTTGGTACTTAGATTTGAAGTTTGAGGTAAATTATGAATAGGCCCTCAGATTGTATAAAGGTTCATTTTTTGTCTCCCATTTTTAGTTATTTTATAGTCTTTTCTGCCTTGAGCCATTCATCTTTGAAGAATTTAAATCCTTTTTGTATCAGAAGATCAAAAATAATTTTAAAAGAGAATTGTGACTATATTCCCTAAAATTCCTTATTTTTTTTAAACTACATGATATATTTTCTTTTTAAGAGCTTACTTTAAATTTCAAAGTGTGTCTTTTAATTATCTTGAGTTGACCTGGTCATTTGAAAATTAAGAGTGTAAAGAAGGCAAAACTCATCTATCACTGTGTTAATTTTTCCCTCAGTGAACTGTGTGCTGGTACCTTTAGTAGTAGAGCATACTACAACAGCAGGAAGGGATTCACATGCCTTATCGATATCTTTGTTGAGGAGTT
Organism: Otolemur garnettii; assembly: GCF_000181295.1. NCBI lineage: Eukaryota > Metazoa > Chordata > Mammalia > Primates > Galagidae > Otolemur > Otolemur garnettii. The sequence continues at coordinate 699,170 of NW_003852629.1, forward strand.
TTCTTATTCTTTTATGTATTAGTTAGCAAAATTATCCCTTTTTTCTCCCATTATAGGTTAGCTTTGTTTCTTGACGATGACTACTTAGTTTCATAATAGGATACTTAGAAAAGATCTTTTACTCTTTCAGCTATATGGTTATTTCCTATTGATAGATGACTTTAGAATCCAGGTGGCTGGAGGAGTCACTTTATTGCCTTACCAAGGTTTCTTGTTCATGTGAATAATGGAACAAATAAGGCTTGATATGTTTGAAACTTTAAATTTCATGTGAGTAATGTGGATTTCTAAGACTAGTTTCCATGACTAATGAAAAGATACACACATTCTTGGAGATATTCTGTTGACTACATAATATAGATTATTACCTATGGAATGTCTGATTTCCTTAAGTACAAGTTTGACAGTTTTGAAATCTCTGACATTTCACTTTGACACTTCTTGTCTTATTTTTATTATTAAGGTACATCCTCATTCTTTTTTTGTTGTTGTTGAGATCTTTCATAGCTCATGGTACTACAGACCTTTATTTTTTATTTTTTTATTAAATGATAGCTGTGTACATTAATGCAATCATGGGGTTTTCATATATTATTTGAAATATTTTCATCAAACTGGTTAACATAACCCTTATGTCATGTTCTTAGTTATTTTATATCCTACTCTTAGAAAGATTCACTTGTACCCTTGTAAGATAAACCATTGAAGTGATCCCTCCAACCACCCTGCCTCCCTTTATCCCCCTCCTCTCTCCCTCCTCATATTCTTAGGCTATATTAGTTTCATAATAGGGCTGTGTACATTGGATACTGTTTTTTCCATCCTTGTGATACTTTGCTAAGAAGAACATTTTCCAGCTCCATCCATGTAAACATGAAGGAAGTAAAGTCTCCATCTTTCTTTATGGCTGCATAGTATTCTATCATCCTTATTCTTTCAAATGCATGTTTTGGCTGATGATTATCTTTCAGATTATTTTAAGAGTCATTTTTGTGAAACCATGGATAAGTCAAAAATTCATGTTACTTTCAAATATAAGTTCTATCTTGGAACTGATGTAGCATAGACAGCTTGAAATAGCAAAAGTGTTTGGGAAGGATGTGGCTAGTGGACACACAGTACCTCAGTGGTTTGAGAAGTTCGGTTCTGATGATTTTAATCTTGCAACTGAGTCATGTGGGCAACCTGAGATCAGGTAGATAATGATAAGCTGACAGCTGTAGTGGAAGTGAATCCATCTCAACCTATGAATGAGTTAACAGCAAGGTTTGATGTTACTGTTCCCACATTGTTGGATCATTTGAAACAAATTGGCCAGGTAAAGGAGTTGGATAGATGGGTCCTATATGAATTAAATGAGTGTCAAAGGAGAAATCTTCTTGAAGCTTGCCTTTCTGTGCTGTCACAAAGTAAAGGCCACCATTTCTATACCATATTGGTACGAGTGATAAAAAATGGATTTGTTTTGACAATTGCAAGCATTCAGTACAATGGTTGGATAAAGATGAAATGCTGAAACATAGTCCAAAACTGTGTATTCATCCACAAAAACTACTGGTTTTGGTTTGGCGGTCCAGCACTGATGTCATCCACTATGGCTTCATGAAACCTGGTCAGTTGCAGCGGATGTCTTCTGTAACCAACTGGATGAAATGATGAGGATGCTTGTGATTCAGCAGCCAGAATTGGTCAGTAGAGATAGGCCAGTCCTCTGGCAAGACACCACTCGACCTCATTTCGCACAGACAACATTGCTCAAACTACAGAGGCTGGACTTGGAAACTCCGTCATCCACCATATTCCCCAGACCCAGCACCAACTGACTATCCCTTCTTCCAGGCTTTGGACCACTTCATGCAAGGAAAAATACTCAGTTCTCAACAAACTGTGGAAAACACCTTCTGCAGTTTCATTAGCATGTGCTCTCTAGACTTCTTCACTACTGGCATAAACAAGCTACTGTTAAGATGGCAAAACTGTGTTTTGATAGTTCAGGAACATACTTTGATTAATTGTGCTGCTTGTTGTTTGAGAGATAAAATTAAACTTTTGATTCGAAGTCAGGCATTTCATTTTCATTTAATTAATCAAATTCAGTGGTAGCTGTCCAAGAAATAAATTTGATAGGGGAGGAGTTGTGAGTGTACATGAATAGGCATGCTGGAAAATAGTACTTTGAAGTAGTTATTCATTGGGCGTACCCATTGTGGAGTGGCTTTTGAGAATTGAGCTGGAATGGAGGGTTGCATGTTGGGCTGTTATAAGCTATCACCAGAGCCTGGTCAAACTGATTGACATTTAGAGAATAATTGGAAGGATGCTCCTGAGGTCTTATGCATTCATATGCTTTTGTTAATTGCTTTACTACCAGTAAAGCAAAGAGGTCAGCATGATCATATTTATGTGAAAGGAGGAAGGGTGAAAACCGGCTCCATTTATGTTTCTAGGAGCAAGAAATTGGTGATCTTAATCTGGGCAGTCAAAAAACTACACAGTGTTATATTTGGGGACAGCTAAAAAATACAGGCCCCGGGACAATTTTCTACCAGCTCCAGGTGCTGCTAAATGATGTTTCAGAACCTAGTCAGTTCCTCCCAGACAGTCTGAGACCCTCTTATTAGGCAGTATTCACAGCAGGCTACTGGAGGAACAGCTGATCAAGACAAGAACATGGGTATTAATGAGAATTGGGGACAGATGACTGTAAGAGCAAGAGCTTTCTGGGAATAAAATCGACACAGACCGAAAACTGTCTCTGCTGTTCAAGATTTGATCCTGTGTGCTTTGGTGCCCACTTATAATTCTGGGATGGTGAGACCATTTAGAATGAGAGAAAGGACAGTATGGGAGAAAAGATCAGACAGAAGGAAATCAGAGGGAATAGCAAAGCACAGAAATGATATATCTTGTCTTGTTACTGCCTCAAAGATATATAATTTTGAAAATCTTCTTCAGAATTGAAAGAAATATAGTTAGTATCAAAAGAGTAAAAGCCCAGACATTTGAGTTCCATTCTAGGTTTGAACTTTATGATATGCTATGAGAGGCATCAAAAGACCCAGTCTCATCTTGCTTCCCATTTTCCCTGGTCATCTACTATCGTATCTTTGCCTTTCTACTAGAATCTCTAGTTCTTTATAAAGATAATGTATTTTGAAATGAGTGTAGAATGGGGGGCACGGGGACTGGGAATGGGCCCTGGACGAATTGACTGGAATTTACTTACACATTAATTCTGAGTTTCTGTTACTGGCTTTTGAAGTCATCCAGCAAACATTTCTGTACATTTTGGGGATCTGAAAATCTATGACAGAGAGGGTATCCTGAATCCATTTATTTAAAAAGCTGCTTTCTAACTATGAGCTTTCGTAGATATATTAGGGCACAGGCAGGTATTGCTAGGTGTTGTGCACACTCTTGAATGTCCAGTCAGATGAAGAAACTGCTTAAAATTCAGGTTTGAATGATACAGATGAGAACTTGGAAGAAAAGTTTAAGTTTATACTGTTTGGAAACAGTTTGAAGGTTAGAGATTCAGGGGAATCATAGTGTATAGTTTGAAGGTTAGAGATTGAGGGGAATCA
>NW_003852629.1:703021-735772 GCF_000181295.1 Otolemur garnettii
GAATCATAGTGCATCATTTGAAAGTTAGAGATTGAGGGGAATCATAGTGCATCGTTTGAAGGTTAGAGATTGAGGGGAATCATAGTGCCTATGCTGGTCTGCTGCCGAGGAGAAGGTTTCGCTTGTTTGTCCTCTGTGGTGTTCCTGCCTGCTTTAATTTTCTTTGAAGCATCTAGGAGGGGGCTAAGTAGCCATGGACAGTCCCCAAGACAGGCTTGGGGGCTCTCATAAGAGTGTAAAAGCAATCCCTCAACATTGGGAAGTGGTACTTATGTTTTAGATCTCTGATTATCTGATCAAATGTTTCAGAAGAAAATTACGCACTATGGGGCGGTGCCTGTGGCTCAAAGGAGTAGGGTGCTGGCCCCATATATCAGAGGTGGCAGGTTCAAACCCAGCCCCGGCCATAAACTGCAAAAGAAAAAAAAAAAAAAGAAAATTACATACTATGATTGGTTTAACAGTCTAAAACCAAAAGGAAGGGAGGGAGAGATGCATAAAATGTCATGTGAACATTATCTTCTGTGCACGCTATATCAGGGAGGATCTGGAAAGTGTTACAGATCTCTTACCTCTGAAAACTCTTGATATGGCTGACATGTATCACAATTTTAACCTCAGATAGTAATGTAGGATTCGAGTGTTAATTTTATTTGGCTGCTATCTGTGTGAGACATCTTGTCTGAGAGATTTTAATTATGCTATTGAGTAAAACTAAAACTATGAATAGCGATGCACTGAAATTAGTGCAAGAGCAAAGTTTACTTTTATTTGGTTTCTTGTTTAGAGTTATTAACTATATGGAGAAATAAATGTCTTTTAAATATTTTAAAACATTACAAAACCCACAATGTAAAGTTGCCATGAGGCAGCCAAAAATAATACATATGGCATTCAGGAGAGCAGTTGCTAATTGGCTGCTGCCTGAGAAAATGGTACACTTGGCGTCTACTTAACACTGTGGGTTTGGCAGAAAGCCAGATTTGGGGTCAGGTTGTTGTGAATGAAGCTGCATGTGGTTAGGGAGGAGTTAAAATGATTCATGTCTTAGAAGCTCTCGCACTCGGAGCGTCCCTGGGCCTGAGCATGGCTCTCTCCATCACTCGGGCTCCCTCCCAGCACACAGCGTGCTCATCTTCACAACAGCGTCCTGCGCTGCTTTTCTCAGTGTGTAGTTTGTGTTCATGGGGGAGCAAATCATCATTTTTGAAATATTCTAGTAGCTGGTTTTAAGTATGTACCTTAATTTTTCTTTCTTTCTTTTTTGTTTTTTGCAGAAGGAATCTGGAGAGGAGTTAGAAGTTGAAGAATTCTATGTGAAATACAAAAATTTGTGAGTAAATTGTGGTTTTATTTTCAATAAAGGATATATTTTCAAGTACTGAACATTTTTTTTTAAATTGAGAATTGGGAAACTTTGGATTTAGTTTATGTCCTGGAGGCCATTTCCTACTACATTTTTGTATCTTTGATATTTTATGAGTTTCATTTTTCTAGAAAATAGATAATTGGTATAAAAGTTGCATAACTTTCTTAAATTACCAACAAGGTCTTGTTAAAGGGAATAAAAAGCTTCTCAGTCTTTGTCTGACCTCTGACAATGGATTCTGCTCCAGGGCTACTCTCCTTTTCCTCACCGGATAATGCAGGCGGGGTGTCAGACACAAGAACTCTGGTGCTGGAGGAAGGCCCTAGAACAGGGGTCCTTAAACTTTTTAAACAGGGGGCCAGTTCACTGTCCCTCAGACCATTGGAGGGCTGGACTGCGGGCCATGGGACGAGTTGGCTGATAAGCAGGACAGGCAGTGGCGGCAAAAACACCCAGCGGGCCGGATAAATGTCCTAGGCAGGCCGCATGTGGCCCGCGGGACACCTGCCCTAGAAAAATCATGACATTGCTCAGGTTTTGAAAGGTAGTGAGCTGTGGTTTTAGTTTTGTTTGTTTCTGATATTTGTTTAGTGAATTTGAATTGCATTAATTGAAAAAAAAGTCTGTACTGAATAATGCAGCCAGTTGTTCTTGTAGATTCTGTTACAGATACAGGCAGTACACCTTGGGCAAACACGCATTTCAGTGACCCAGTGTGGTTTTTGTAAATGACCAGTAGTCATCTTGCTGAAGAAGACTTGAGACCATTTTCCAACCTAAATGACAATTACAGAACAGAGACAAAAAATTCATTGATAACAAAAACATTAACTTTGTCCTTTTTATATAAAGAACAAAAGCATCATGTTAACAAATTCTAGGGCTTTATGAGAGAGGCTTTCATGAGTTGCTGTCAGAACAGTCTCAGAAAATGTGCCCTACCCTAGAAAAAGAAAGTATGAAGTGCCACGGTTTTCTGTTATTCTTCCTGGTTGGTACTATGTTGATAAAGTGATGCACTTTTGAAGAAGTGGTGAGCAGAACCTTTTATGAAGTAAAAAGATGAAGAAGTAAGTCTCTTTCAGTGTTATTGTGAGAGTTCAATGAAATACAAAGCCTGGCAGTTAAAAAAAGAGGCTCAGAAAATGTTAGATGTCGTCATTTTTTTGTCCTCAGGATGTAATGAGTTTATACATGTGGAAATTATGCCTCTGATATGATTTCCTGTAGTAAGGAGGAAGTAACTAAGTAAACCAGAGGGTAAGAGTTCCCTTGTAGATTTAGTAAGTCAAGACGAGAACAAAGAAGTATAAGTCTTGATTGCCCAAAAAACAGTACTACTACACAGGCAGGCTAGTCAGTCAGGGTGCAGCCTGAGGTCCTCCATCCAGTCTAGCCTATTCATAATTCCAGAGAAGGGGACAGTGTTCCTGACTAGGTATCAATGACAAGCCATGGGAGACTTGTTCTTGAAAGTCATTTGAGATGGGACAAAAGGTGATCTAAAAAAAAAAAAGAAAAATAGCTTTTCCCTTTGGTATTATTAAGATCTAAGGCAGTTAAAATTTCTGTAGAACTAATAGTGTTTATTAACTTTTTATTTTGATGTGATTTCAGATTTATAGAAAAATTGCAAAGATAGTACAAAGAGTTCCTTTTTTTTTTTTTTAATAGTTAATGCACATCTTATGGAAAGATACTTTGAGGCTGTTAAATGCGGCCATGGTTGCTAAGTGGTGATTTACTAATTCCATCATTTCTTTTAAATTTATTAGTTGTGTTTTTACTGTAGGAATAGCTTTACCCTCTTGCCCATTTGCTAATGCATAGCTTTGTAGGCTTGTGGATTCTTACTTTATTTAAAGGGTTATGTTTCTTTACTATCATAGTATTATTTACTTTGCTCACATTATCCCAGACGTAGCTGGGAGAATGGCTTCTCTGTCCTTTTGCCCTCTCCACATCTTTCTTTGAGCCCTTCCTTAACTTTTTTCTACCAGAGAACCAGGCTCAGAATCAGTTCAGAATCAAGCTATAACTTTCCTGCCAGTCTTAAGAATCAGTTGTTTCTCTAAGTAGTCATGGGGGTTTTTGTAGAAAGCACATTTAGAAAACAAGATTTGGGCTCTGCGTGTGCTCATTTAGGAGGAGTCATTGCTCCTAGGCCCTCCCAGTGGGCAGGGCCCAGAGAATGTGTACACGCACGTCACACATATATACACACCTGCTTATTGTGTCCACAGCTGTCTACCTACCTACCTAACAACAGTAAAAGCAATGTCTTTGTGTTGATACCTTTGATCTTGTTCCTACACCACAGGGTTCATTCTATCCTTTCCCTCTTCTTCACCTACAAGAATCCTAGCTCTTAGTATCTAAAATATATTTGTTTTTTGTCAGTCCTACAGTACACAGGAAGTGGTTTCAGAATTATTAGCCTATTGTTTTGTAAAAAAGAAGCCCGTAGGGCATAGAGGCTAAATACTTTGTTCAAAATTTCCTTGGGTTGATTGTTCTCCCACTCTCTCCCTCCAGTGTGGTTTGTTATTTATTTGATATGCAATTTGAGTCATTAGTTTCTGTTTGTGTTTTATTCCATTTTAACCACTCCCCCCCCCGTTGATTTATATATATTTTTTCTTTTTTCAAGTTTGTCAATTATTAACATGCTTTAAAAGTCACAACTGTACACAAAAGAAATATCATTCTCTCTTCCTTTTCACCGCATTTCTATTCATCTCATTAATCCTAAGCTTATTCTTTCTGTAATTTTTGGCATGAACATAATTATATATAAAAATTATGCATATATGATTATATATATATAACTTCCTCTTTGTTCTTACCACAAACATTATATAGTATCAGTACCCTTTTGCTCTTTGCTTTTTTCCACAATACTGTATTCTAGAAATCACCCATATCGGTTGATAGGGGTCGTCCTTGTTCTTTGTTGCAGCCGCGTAGTACTCCAGCGTGTGGCTCTTCCACGGCTATGCAGCCAGCGTACCCTGGCCACATGTGAGTGGCTTCTGAGAATTACAAACTGTAATTATAAAATACATATTCTCATACATGCTTGTGTATTTTCAAATCATTGGAGGCATAGTTTTGGGGTGAATTTCTGGAAGTGGGATTGATTGCTAGATCAAAAGGCAATCTGAGAGATACTGTCAAATTCTTTTCCTGAAGGTTGTGTCAGTTTGCATTGCTGTTAATGATGATATTTTAAATCATAGCTAGGAAGCATTTCCCTATATCCAGGCTGAAGAGGAGTTCGTTAATGTTTTCCTCATGGTTTTATTTTCTCTATTTAAGTACCTGATCCGTCTGGTGTCTATTTTTATGTATGTTGTGAGGCATGGCTTTAATTTTATTTTTTCTAATTATTATCATTCTAGCACCAGTGTAACAAAGTCCAAGTTTGCCCCAGTAGTTTGAGATGAGACCTTTATCATGTTCTAAAGTTACATTTATTTGGATCCATATCTATGCTTTATTCCTTTGATCTTCTTGTCTAGTTATGAGCCAGTCCCATGTTATTTACTTACAGAGGCTTTGTCATGTATTTAATGTCTGGTAGATCTAATTTTCCCTTGTAGCTCCTCCTTTTTAATGTTTTTCTGGATATCCTTGTATTTATTTTTATATATAAAGTTCAGTATTAACTTGTTTTACTCCATTAAAGTGCTTGTTGGTCTTTTTATTTATGTTTTGTTAAATGTACTAATTTGGTGACATATGATATTGAGCTATGCAGTATAAAAAAAAACACTGTCCTTCCAGTTGGTTTAGCTACTTCTGCATGTTTAAGGGTGCTCTAAATATTTCCTTATATAACTTTAATACATATCTTATTAAATTTAGTGCTAAGTATTTTATCATTGTTGATATTACAGAAGAGGTTCTAACATTTTTTAACTGCTTGTTGCTTATGTGAATGAAATATTAAATTTATATTCTACCATGTTACTGAATTATTTTAATTAGTTTTCTAATTGCTTCTCTAGAGTTTTCCAGGTACACAATTATATAATCTCCAAATAGTTTTACCTCTTATTAGACTCCTTGGTGTTTCTGACTTGTCTAGTGGCGTTGACTAATACCTTGAAGACGGTATTGAATGCTAGTGGTGATGTCATGCCTTGTTTCTGATTTTGTCAAAAAGTCTGTGGTATTTCTCCATCTAGTACGATCCTGTCTTTAGCACTAAAATCTCTATATATTTTACTATGGTAATAAAATACCTATCAATTCCTATTTTAATCAGATTTAAAAACTTCATTATGGGTATTGAATTTTGTCAATATTCTCTTCAACACAAGTGAAATAATTGTGCTATTTTTCTCCTTAGATATATTAATATTATATATTTTAAATATAATCCTTAATATTAAACCAACCTTTACATGCCTGAAGTAAATCCTACTTGATTATAACGCATTATTTTCTTTCTTTTTTTGAGACAGAGCCTCAAGCTATTCCCCTGGGTAGAGTGCTGTGGCATCAAAGCTCACAGCAACCTCCAACTCCTGGGCTCAAGCAAGTCTCCTGCCTCTGCCTCCCAGGTAGCTGGGACCACAGGCACCTGCCACAGTGCCTGGCTATTTTTTGGTTGTAGCCATCATTGTTGTTTGGTGGGCCCGGGCTGGATTCGAACCTGCCACCTTAGGTGTATGTGGCTGGTGCCCTAGCCACTTGAGCCACAGGCACCGAGCCGTATTATTTTCTTAATGTGGAATTATGTTTGCATTTTATTTGATATTTTATTTAGAACTCTGCACTGATATGCACAAAGGGGTATGGTCTTGAATGTGTCTTTTTTGGTACCATTTCTATTAGGATTAGGTATAAATGTTATACTTGTTTCACAAACAGAAACTAACTTTTAAAATGAAATTTGTGGGCATGGTGGCTCATGCCAGTAATCCTAGCACCCTGGGAGGCAGAGGTGGGTAGATTTCCTGAGCTAATGGGTTTGAGGCCAGCCTGAGCCAGAGAGAGAGCTCATCTCTATAAATAGTTGGATGTTGTGGCAGACTCCTGTAGTCCCAGCCACTTGGGAGGCTGAAGCAAGAGGATCATTTTAGCCCAAGAGTTTGAGTTGCTGTGAGCTGTGATGCCATTACCAGGGGCAACAAAGTGAGACTCTGTGTCCAAAAAAAAAAAAAAAAGAAATTTTGTTTTCCAAAGTGACCAGAAAGTCTATTATTTTTAGGGCCTAGCTGAGATTATGTATTAGCCTCGTAATATTTTTCTTTTTTTTTATCCTTTAAAATTTTTTAAATTATTGTTTCAAGTTAATTTGGGGGTACAAAGAATTAGGTTACAGTGTTTGCATTTGTTAGGTAGAGTCCCTCTTCTAATTGTGTCCTGCTCTCAAGAGGTGTGCCACACAGTCTAACGTTGCGCCCATTAAGTGGAAGCTCACCTTCCCCCTTCCCCTCTCCCTGCCTCTTCATCCTCCCCCTTGAATTGATTTGAGTTTTTCTCTTATGTGTGCATGTATTAGATGGTCTACTGGGTTCATATTAGTACTGAGTACATTAGATTCTTCTCCATTCTTATGATACTTTCCTATGAAGAATGTGTTTCAGCTCTAGCTAGGTTAATATAAAAAATTAAAAGTCTCCTCTTTTCTTATGGCCAATAGCCGTAATATTTTTCTTACAGTTTACCCCTTCATACCATTTTCCTTATATTTTAGTCATCCTCCATCAGTAAGATGTATCTTTTTCTTACCTTAATTGTCTGTGAAGCCATACCAGTCTTATCTTTGACCCTTTTTTGCTTCCTTCCTCCTCTTCCTGACTAAGCCTTCAGAATGGATTGTCATCAGGGTTTAGAAGGCAGAGTCATTAATTGAAAATTTTAGCCCAGTTTACAGGTGGGAGAACAGTGTTGGACCCACTTGCTTAGGTGCCTGTGTTCAGCTCATAGCCAGACTTGGTGGTACATTGAAGGCATTTGTACCTCAGCCAGGACAAGAGTACCAACTGCCTTATGTGCCTTTTTCCATCAAATAATTAGGAGACCAGAATAGGTTACTGTTATAATATTCATCTTTAATTATGACAATATAGCATATTTTTCATTGGAAATTTCAAAAATACAAGTTGAAAGTAGAAAATGAAATATTGTTTGTCTTAACACATAGAAACAATCATTACAGGTTGAATGAATACCCTTTATCTGAAATGCTTGGGACAAGAAGTATTTTGGGTTTTAGATTTTTTAGGATTTGGAATATCTATATTATGCTTAGTGGTTGAGCATCCCAAATCCAAAAATTGGAAATCCAAAATGCTCCAATGAGGCTGGATGTGGTGGCTCACACCTGTAATCCTACCACTCTGGGAGGCCAAGGTGAGTGGATCGCATGAGCTCATGAGTTCAAAACCAGTCTGAGCCAGAGTGAGAACCCCATCTCTCAAAAAATAGCCAGCTGTTGTGGCAGGCATCTGTAGTCCCAGCTACTCCTTGGATGAGACAAAGGGGATTACTGAGCCCAAGAGTTTGAGGTTGTTGTGAGCTATGACACCATGACACTCTACTGAGGGTGACAAAGTGAAACTGTCCCCCCAGCCCCCTGCTCCCCCCAAAAGAAGCTCCAGTGAGTATTTCCTTTGAGTTTCACTGTCAGCACTCAGAAAATTTCCAGGATGTTCAGCCTGTATTATTATTATTTCATGCATTTTCATCTAGTTTCTTTCTGTGTTTGTGTGTTAGTTTTAGTTCTGTGAGGCATATTTATTTAAAATCCTTTTCTCCCTCAGTCTATTGTAGAAGGACTAAACACTAGTCCTACCTTTGAAAACTTGTAGTAGACATCACATGAGCATCCTTTATATGATACTTAATATAACAAACGTTTCCTATCTTATTGTTTTGAAATATTTTATAATTGTTGCATAGTTTCTAAGAGAAGTAGTAGTACATTGATTTTGAAAGAGGCATATATTCAAGCATCTCATTTCTTTTTAATATCGTAATCAGAAGGAGAAATTAGAGACAGTCAAGGATGTTTGGGGGGCTGGAAAAAGGATGATAAGACAAAAAAAATATTGAAATGCCAGACAAAAAAATGCCAAACCCGTGTATCTATGAGACTTTGAGAAGAAGGGAGGGATAAATTCAGGTTAGGGAGGGCACAGCATGTGCTTAGAGCAGAGGGTGGTGAGTTTGAAGGTGAGAGGACTTGGCTGAGTATAAATGTAGATGTTAGCAAGTGAAAAATTCACAAGGAACCTAGGGAAATCATTTCAGAGCCCCTGGGAAAACAAGCTGGGAGAGCACGAACTGATAAGGAAATAGAGGACAGAGGAAGGCGTGGTGCAGGGGGGCATGAACCAGTGTTCAGGGAGTGGAGGTGATGCTCTCCTCCCAGATTATAAGGATTAGGTTAGATTTTCTGTTGTGGCCAGTATGATATAGGCCTTGTAGGAATCAAGGTACCCTATACCTCCTATCTTCAAAGAAGTTGCTATTTTAAATTTGAATTCTTTTAACTCAGTAAAAACCTCTTGTTTCTGAATGATAAAAGGCTCAAAGTATAAATCAGAATTAAGGCCACCTTGTAGTGCTAATTATTTTATACTAAAGTATAATCCATTCACTTATGGAAACAGCTTGTTATTAGGCCATTTCTATTTTAGGGTTTGTTTTTTTTTTTTATTAGGTAACTTATAATGAGAGGTGGAGGCTTAGTTCGTAAGACAAATTTTAGGCACTGTTATGTGATTTTTCTCTTCTTATTTTCAAACATTCGTGGTTACAGTCTCTTTAATTAAGCAGGTTATTTGGTTAATGATCTGTTTAGTTGATTTTTTGAATCATAAAAGGCATATAATAAAGGATGAGTTATTTTCTACATGTTTCAAGAATATTATTTAATTCTTTCAGCTCTTATCTTCATTGTCAATGGGCTTCTGTAGAAGATCTGGAAAAAGATAAGAGAATTCAGCAAAAGATTAAACGATTTAAGGCAAAGCAGGGCCAGAACAAATTCCTTTCAGAGGTATGAAATACTTGGTTAATTTTCTAAAATACTTATTAAAATGCTTTAAATTTTGAATTTTAGTTCAATAAATTAAGAAAAACTAGTTTGCCTCATTTGGTGCTGTTAATTGCATATTGGTAACTAGTTATTGCTAAAAAATTTATAAACAGGAAATTTCTCATTCTTCTTGCTGCTTAGTCTAGAAGATCCTGGTCCTGTGACAGTGTGTGGAAATAGCAGTGATGGTATGCTTAAAGTCTGGTGATGAAATTACAGGCACTTACTAGATGAGGAAAGACATAAATTGATAAAAGTTCTATTGAAATTTAGCAGGTTAAAAACTCTACTGTAAATATTAAGTACACGTTCTAAGATACAAAACACTAACTTCTCTTGGGAAAATACATGGCACGTTTCCCTGTTCAAGTCAATGCCTAATCACAGGGTTCACTAAACTCTTTTCACATATGCTGGCTGCGTCTAGAATCTGGCATATTTTGCTTGGGCCCCTTTTTTAAAATCATAGGTTATCAGTTATGGCAAAGCAGCAAAAATACCTAGAGCAGGGAAGAAAATCTACATTTGCAAGAATACCAGATCTCCCCCCAATCCTCCCATAGTCAGTTACATTTTAAAAATGCTTTCACAAGCTATTTACTGGGATCTCTGGACTTTTGATCATTTGGTTTCACTTACAATCTCAAATAGATAAAAGAAAACTCTAACGTTGAAAGATAAGACTTGCTGATTTATTAGTTCCTCTTTTCATAAAAGAGTTAACAAAATGTGAACTGTAAAGAAGTATGAAATTTGATACAAAATAATGCTTGTTTAACAGCCTCCTTTGCTACCCCTTTATGCAGATGAAGAGGGTTTGTCTAAATGAGCATTAGGACTTCTATGTCATAAAATCCTTGTAATAGCAGGTGACAAGTCTCTGTTTTCCTGGGATCTGATTTCCATGATTTCAGCAAGCAGATGGTAAAGTCTGCATTTGATAGAAGATTGTGTGGTGGTTCTTTTACTAGACACATGTCCGTATCATCACCACTGTTACTCTGAGGATTTATCTTTTTAAGCAATGCACACTGAGTGGAATGGAGTTACTCAAATGTGACTCTATTCTTATATCTTGGAGAATGTTCTTTTTTTGAAGGGGAGGTTTTGGGGAAAGTACTATAAGGTTCTATTTTTCATGCTTTCTTAAAGAAACCAGAGTTAAAGTTTTATTACATTGGACTAGTTGAAGTCATTCGCTTCCTTTTAGAAAGAGATAACTGTATATTCTGTTGACCTTTTCTGTGGGTCAGTGGGAGGGGAAAAAGTAAAAAGCTCAATGGCAGTTTTTCCCTCATTTTTAAACCTTGGTTCTGTTTATTAAATTTATTTGGAATCTGTTTCCTGTAGTCACACTCATCAGCAAATTCTGACTGGCCCTAGTTAACACAGCCCATTGACCTGAAGTCTGTCTATGTGAGTTGCCTGTACCAAGATTGAAGTACATTATCTAGCTGGTAACTTGGCAACTAGAAATCTGAAGTTCTGTCCTGAATGGGAATTAGCAGAGAATGGTCACACACACATTCATTCTCATTCTCCCTCTCTCTCTGTCTCCAACTCCCATTTTATCCATTAAGTGATCATGGCTTCAACTTTTCCGTATCTCTGTTGCTTTGGGATTTTACCGCTGCTTTTATATTTTCGTTTTACCCTTAGGCTGCTTTTTAAGTCTGCCACAATTGAAATCTCAAGTTAAAAAGATCATTTAGACTGGAAATTTTATCACATGTGTGTTGCTATAGATTATTCACTTATAAGGTAGAAATGTTTAGGAAAAGTTAAGGATTGTAATTTAGCACTGAATATGAAAGCTTAAGAACAAGTTGTTTTAAAGAGAGCTTCTGCTATCAAAATGTAGTTTGTGGAAAATTTTAGTGTTCATGCTGAATATGAATAACATATCCATGTTGTTTACCTAAACCTAGAATCTTAATAAAGCCAGTGTACTAATACATTAACATTTTATATTAGTTGACCATTTCAGTGGAATTTTTTTGACCTTATTGTGTAAAAGCCTGAGGCAAGTGAACCACAGTTTTGTATTTTGCTAGTTTCATAATTCAGAGTCCAAAGTATCCCAAGTAAGTGTTTTAACGGGGCACAATAGCCAGAGAATTTTGTTCTCTTTGAGCAGACTGTGACTGACCCGCTTATCTTTCAACCTGCAGTTCAGGGCATAAGAATGTTGTCTAAGTGACCTCTAGGATGTCTTTGGCAAAGTATTTTAACACTGTTACATTATTGATAAATTAATCTATAGGAGCACATAATAATGCCTTTTTTTTCACCTTTGCAAGCTAGCAGTATTACTTTACTTTTGTAAGGATTGTTACTATGTTGATCTAATAACCTAATTACTTAGGCCATATTTCCTTATTTTTAATACTTTTACCTAAATATTTATGTTCAATACAAATAAATTATCAGAACCTTTAGATAAATGAAAAGACTTATTCTAAATGAGGTACTAATATTGATTGGCTAAAACTACCAGACATTGTAATGTAAACTCTTTTCATCCTAAAGTAGAAAATCTGCTGGTTTCAATGTTTTTAGCTTTTGAATAACATTCTGTAAATGAGGCTGTAAAACATCAGACAACTTCAGTAGTTATTAGACTCCAGTATCTCTTACTGTGCATGACTGTTGATTCTTCATTGCAAACCGTAGTTTCAGGAATGCTAAATGCGTTGCATGCCATAAGCCTTTTGGATTGCTCATTAGTGAATTGTAATTTCACACTTCATTTAAAATATTCTTAAACATTCTCTCACAGCAAAAGGTTTCACACAGTAATTAAAAGACCCAGTTAACAAAGTCTGAGAAATCTGATTTCCTCATGGGGAATGATTTTCCTAAATTATAGCATTTCAGTTAAAATTTGCCAATATAAATTTTATACTGCTATGACCCAAAATATTATTGCCTGGTGAAAAGTGAAATAGTCTTTCCTCTTAGGAAATAAACATTTTAACCTTTTTCCCCCCCCTTTGGTACAGATTGAAGATGAGCTTTTTAATCCAGATTATGTGGAGGTTGACCGGATAATGGACTTTGCACGTAGCACAGATGACCGGGGAGAGGTAACAGGAAATCATTTGTATTACAAAGTGGTGATTCGGGCAGCATTTATTTTTCTGTGGAAAAGAGATGGTAGAATCTAGACCTGGTCCTGGTCATAGCCTGGTTCATAACACGCTTGGTCTAAATTTGACTGAAACTTTTAAATTTCTTATTAGCTTTATGACTTAATAACTTATGATTATTATTTTTTACGTTTTCTCTTTAGTCTGAGAGATTTTTTAAAATCAGTTTTCAGTATGAAACAAATACATTGCACAATTCCAGAATATGATCAACAAGGACTTCAGTACATTTTGGTATTCTTATCATATAGCACAAAGTGTCTTTAATTCAGAGTACTCTTGTGACAGAACAGAGTTTAATGTTATTTAGCATTGGACATTATTAGTGAAGTTGATGAACTTCATTGCATATGGTGTATAGAGGATAATAGGAAACAATTTTCTTTATTAAGAGACCAGTCTCAGCACTCTCATTGCTTTGCAAAAGCCCTACGAGGTTGTAAAGGACATTTGACAGGGAAGTAAGACGAAAGACAACATTGGTGTCTTCTGAGCATTGTGTCTTAGTAATGATGTGCCCACCCACCATGAGTTCTCTCATTCCTGGCTTCTGCTTATAAACAGAGTTTTTTTTATATAAAATGCTTGGATCTATCTTATCTAGGGAGAGTCTACAAAAAGTTCTTTTTTTACTCCACACTTTATACCATGAAACTCCATGGTGTTTCAAAGACCATATCCGTAACATGATCTTCACTTTTCCACTTTTGCTTAGTTGTACTTTAAAAATATTTGTTTTATAGCTTATTGTACAACAAATATTTTTAATATGACAACCAGGTCAGTGTTCCTTGATCCAGAAATGAATGTTGACAAACCCAACTCTTTTTTAGAGGAAACAAAATCTTATTGATCTGTATTACCCAATATATTTTGCCCTCCAATCTTCTAGAACTCACATACATTATTTTAATGTGATTAGATACAACCAATAATACTCTTTTTAAAGAAAAGGTAGAGAGCCTAATAAATTTAGGTGTATTTCTCATTCTTTAAGAAACTAGCCAGTTACTTAAGCATTTCTGATTACTTTAGAAGCCTCAAACAGACATTTGTTGAGTGATTTGCACAGATAAAAATAAGGCTCAAATTCAGCTTTGCTATCTCCTGGTTATTTCTTTATGTATCTTTTGGGCTTTAGAACATGACTTACCAATGATTTAGTTAAAAAGTTAATTTGTTCTGATAATACTTAATAATACTGTTTCTAGTTGAGACATGAAACTCTAACTATGGGCAATTATTTAATAGTCATAATTTCAGAATTTCTATCAATTCTGTCTTACTGATGCTGGGGTAGTGAAGTAGATAAATGAAGTAGAGCACATGTTTGTCCTTAATATGTGTGAATATATATGTGGTCAAATGAATCTAGTTCTGGTTCATTTAAACCTTGCCCAGCCTGTGACTCACTATCTGGTGAAGTGGTGCTCACTTCCGTATGAAGACAGCACGTGGGAGCTGAA
This sequence comes from Otolemur garnettii, assembly GCF_000181295.1. Taxonomy (NCBI): domain Eukaryota; kingdom Metazoa; phylum Chordata; class Mammalia; order Primates; family Galagidae; genus Otolemur; species Otolemur garnettii. The sequence goes on from NW_003852629.1 coordinate 717,062, forward strand.
ACAGGACATAGATCAAGCAAAGATAGAAGAGTTTGAGAAGCTAATGTCCAGGGAGCCGGAAACAGAGCGTGTGGTAAGGACTGGCTCATCGTATAGGGTTTAATTTGAAAATAGCACAGCAGTGTGGTCTTTGAGAAGCCACTAATGAGATTTACTATATTTGAAACAGGAGCGACCTCCTGCTGATGATTGGAAGAAATCGGAGAGTTCCAGGGAGTATAAAAACAATAACAAACTCAGGGAATACCAGTTGGAGGGAGTAAACTGGCTACTTTTCAATTGGTACAACATGTAGGTACAACATGCTTTTCTTTGTTTTTAAAAATGCCTGTAGCTCTGTTCTTTTGTAGTTATTGAAGATGTTAATGAAAAGAACTCAATATTTTAACTCTCCAATAAGAATTTTCTAAAAGACAAGCATTGGAAATATGCTTAATATTTATTTATTCAACAAATATTAATATAGAAATTGACAGAATTATAGAAATCTTTTATATCTTAGAGTATTTTTTGAAAATGTTTTTGAATCTAAGAGAACATCTAAAACTGTATATATATGCATTTGTGAGGATGATAGCATATATTTTGTGAAAAGACAGCAGTTTCTAATATCTATACTCATTAAACTTTTCTTATTTTATTTCCTTCCCAAAGGAGAAACTGCATTTTAGCAGATGAAATGGGTTTGGGAAAAACTATCCAGTCCATTACATTTCTCTATGAGATATATTTGAAAGGAATCCATGGCCCTTTTTTAGTAATTGCCCCATTGTCCACAATCCCCAACTGGGAAAGGGAATTCCGAACCTGGACAGAGTTGAATGTGGTTGTGTACCATGGGAGTCAAGCTAGTCGTCGGACCATTCAGTTGTATGAAATGTACTTCAAAGATCCCCAGGTAAAACTTCACAGATCATATTCCTTGTGCTTACTATGTGCGTTTTAAGGTATTAAAAAGGTGACTTCCCAGCTACTCAGGAGGCTGAGGCAAAAGAATCACTTGAGCCAAGAGTTTGAGGTTGCTGTGAGCTAAAATGCCATGGCACCTCTACTGAGGGCAACAAAGTGAGACTCTGTCTCAATAAATAAATACATACATACATACAGAAATAAAAAGGTGACTTGGGAAGGTCTGGATTTTGCTAAACTGAGAGGTTTTAGATTTCTTACTCAGTTTATATTTGTGTAATTTTTTTTACGTCTGTGACTGTAGAAGAAGTGAGTTTTTCTTCTTTTTTTTACTTTGGATGACCACTGAAATCCATTTGATGCATTGGTATATTAATTAGTTTTTATTTTGCAAGCATAAGAGAGAACTAAACAAAAAATGGTGATAGTAAATATAAATAGATTTTTTTACTGTTACTAGAAGTAAAAAATATTAGGCTAGTGAAAAGTCCTTGAAATATATGACACATTGAATGAAATATATCCAGAGGTAGGACTTTATACTTCAGTTCCAAGTAGCAGTTGTTTTAATTTTTTCTTACTCTAGTTACCTGTGTGTGCTCATTGTATTATATTAGCAGTGAAGTGCTATAAACATGATAAGGATGAGTAAGATGTGTTAAAACAGTTTTAGGCTATAGTAGTAAATGGAAGTTCTGTAATTGGAAATAGGACAGAATTTTATTTTTTATATATATGTTTTTAAGTACAAAATCCATTCTAATTAAATAATTAAAAGAGAAAAAATACTGATACTGAGATCCGTATTTGTTTTTATCTTTAGCTTTGGGAAATTATTATAAGTTCTATCCTAAGTAAATTATTTTATTTTAGAATTTTAATAAAGTGTTAACTGTCTTATCATAACAGCTTTAAAAATCCAAATAATGAACACAAATTATGTGTCATCGGAAGTAAAGAGATCTGGAAAGGAATAAATTACATGTGTTTTATGCTGTCCACTCATTCTCAGAGTTATTTACGTGATCATTAATGGCTTAATAGTAATTCAGAGGTGTTCTTATAGGGTCGAGTGATAAAGGGGTCCTATAAGTTTCATGCCATCATTACTACATTTGAGATGATTTTGACGGACTGTCCTGAGCTGCGGAATATTCCATGGCGATGCGTGGTCATTGATGAAGCCCACAGGCTGAAGAATAGGAACTGCAAGCTGTTGGAGGGACTTAAGATGATGGACTTGGTCAGTGATTATATTGGTGACTGCATTGAGACTGAATTGTTACTGACTTGCTAATCCACTACTCCAAATTTGACTAATGCCTGTGAATGGTATTTGAAAAACTTGTCAAATATTGTGACATAGTCTCCTGAACTTTTCATTATTCAGAAGTTGCTCTTACCTCCCCAGTCCATGCATTGTTTTTCTGGTGTCTTTAAACGGTTGTATAATAGCAAAGTATAATCATGATATTCTCACTGAAGTGAGTTTCAAGTATTTATTCTTATAAATAAATACCAGTTGAGCGTCCCAAATCCAGAAATCCCAAATGCCCCAGAGTCTGATACTTTTTGAGCACTGATGTAATGCTCAAAGGAAATGCTCAGTGGAGCCTTTTAGATTTTGGATTTTTAGATTTGGAATATTCAGTCAGTAGATATACATGCACATATTCCAAAATCCAAAAAAAAAAAAAAAACCCAAAAAACTGTTTTAGTTCCAAGCATTTCAGATAAAGGATACTTAAACCTGTATAGCCATTTCATTAACTGTTGATGATAATTCACAGTTAGTAATGATAATCCACTTATGTTCCAGGGCTCGTAGGTTTTGCCAGTAGGATTTGCAGATGCAAGCTCTTAGTCAGTGGGTAGGAGATCTGGAATTGGTTTAGTTTGTATAGATGGTTAAAGATTTGGGGGTATTTTTCAAACTGGAGTTTTATATCACACCTGTCACACACTCTTCCAGCTTCCCAAGAATGACCAGGTCTTCCTGATTAGAATTTTTAGATTTTTTTTTTTAAATAGGAGTGCCATGAAACAACACATTGTAGGAATGTTAGAATTTGGTTGATTTTCCATTCCCATTCCACAGTGTGTATCATTTCCTAGTTGAAATTGCCACATGACCTCAGTCATCCTCCGGCTTCTTTACACTTCACAGTTTGTAAGGTGGTATGATCACTTGTTTTTCTTTTTTAATGTACGTTTTGAAAGCTAATTTCTTGTCATTTGGCATGTCTTGGGTAATTTGATGAGTTTCACAAAGGTATAAAAAACTTTTTAAAAATCCTTGTAATGATGACTTCTGTAGATTAATTCAATTTCTTGTTTGCAAGTTTGAGATGAGAAAGAATACTCTATATATCATGGCTATACATTTTTAACTGATGACTAGGACTGCTAGGTACTACCAAAAAGAACACCTAAAAGCTTCCCTTTGCACCTGGTTCTTTGAAATGGCTTCTTTTATTCTTAAATTAAGGAGTTTGGATTAGCCAAATGTTCTTTTAATTACAAACAAGTCAAATCTAGTTTTGCTTACAGGAAAAAGTCTGACTGAATTATCCTGTTTATATGGAATTTCCCATTTTCACCTTAATGAATTATTATTAAAGCTATCCTAATTCTTTTTCAAAGCAGTTTACCATTATTTGGTGGCAAATCCGCAAAATGAGTGAGAGCACTTGTTATTAGCTAGAAACAGTGAATAGTCTTGATGTCTCCCTAGGTGATACTTTATCATTAAAATGAAGTAAATGTGTTTGCAAGTAAATGCTAAAGCTCTAGGTCTGTCCATTCTCTGATTAGAGACCCACTTTTCATGTAGTTTTCCACTAAGATGTGGTTGTATCACCATTTCCTGAAGACTTAACCAGTCATACAATTAAATTTATCTAAGTAGTTTATATGTTCCCAGACAGTAGATTCTTACTGTAAGACAGTTCTTTATTATTGAGTCCAAATTAGTTTAATTCTGTCAGTATCAAACAATCTAATTGTCATTTGGATACTTCAAATAATTTTCTGTTATTTATACTAACATTTCATTAATGGGTTAGAATCTGTTACCCAAATAATTTGGTTACATATTATAGTGTTCCCTAAATTTTTTTGTACAATGGCAGATATAGAAAATGCTGATTATACAGAGAAGGCTGCCGCCTGCCACAGAGGACTGTCCTGGTGGGCCGAGGAAGGGTGTCAAGGACTTGTACACTTGTCTCCCCAACTGGGAGGCTCTGATTAGCCATGAACAGAGTATTTTTCTGATGATCAAAAATCTTTACCTCAGAAAAGATGTTTTCAAGGTAGAATACATTGTTGTTCAGAATTAGAATGTAGTTAGCTGTATTTGTCCATTTCGGAACAGCCTTTGTCTGGTGTTTAAATCCTTACTTTAAATAAGCATCATGAGAACTTGTATATTTGACACTTTTTATTCTTTTTTCCCAGAGTAAGTCACAGTCAATAGAGCAAGTAGTAGTTTGTACCCTGCAATGGTCAGGTCATAGGGACCAGCTGTTTACCTGGACTAGACTGAGTTCTGATGAAAAGAAACGCTCTCGATGAGCATCATTTCCAAGTGCATTCCTAGAAAAGGAAGACCAGTGAATGTCTTCACTCTCTAGACACAGAGGAAATGTTTGTGAAAATGAGACTTTGCTGGGTAATCACCATCTTCACAGCCCTCCACAGGAGCTCTGGAGAAGCACAGCCATCTTCCTTGTCCCTCATCAAAAGGAGGGTGTGCCGTGGAGGTCGTAGTAGTTCTTCATCAATTCTATTATTTCATGTTTCATTGTCAGGAGGCCTCACACAAATTAAAGAGTCTGGTGAATCAAATTAAATGGACAGCACTCCATAGAGATAAAAAGAATGGTAATGTTTTCAAGGCAAAAGTATATCTGCTAGCATGGTTAGAGGTGATAAGCTCCACAGCCTGAGTTTCTTACATGATGTTTTGTGATAAAGTGTGTATATTAATCGTATATTTTAAATCATTACTCACTAATCGAAACTTAGTTTTATTCCACTGCTCCTCGTCATCTATATAAAGAGGTCACATGTATAATAGTTTGGCATAACTGGCTGTAAACAGCTATTGAAAGGAAGCAGCATAAAAAAGGAGTTTCCTTTTTTTGAGTACATTTATTTTAAAATTAATAAGTTAAAAGATTTTAACTTTTAAAGTATTTGGTTATGCATTTAGGATTTAATTTAACTGAGCAACCAAAAATGTAGAAAACTGAGATAATCAAGACAATAGCAAAACAATAGAAATGGTCTTCTACAGCAGCAATGTTTTTCTTGAATCTGTAATGGTACTTCAAAAAGTTCTTGGATAAAATAATTCAGGACTTGGGTATGTAAGGTATTGTGGCTCATGTCATCTACCAGAATGGTTATACATTAGAAAATCTTGATTTGATTTGCAAAATCCGTACTCTTTATGAATTTAATGACTCTGAAGATGGTGGTGGTCTGTGTAACTTCCTCAGTCAGAAACTTCTATTCAAAGGGGGAGAAAGGGAAGAATAAAAGCATATTGAAGTCCTTCACCTCACTTTCAAAGGGCTTCATTGACAGACAAGACATGGTAGATATTAAGAAAATTAGCATGTTTTCACATCATCTAGTGTTTACTGAGTATATACTCTGCTTGGCAACCAAGTCTCGTCAGATTCAAGTTAAGTCAGAACGTTGCTTTTGAGACTGCTAGAAGGTATAATTGCTTTCTGAAATAGTTTTATTAGCTGTGCTGTATACCAAATGGCCAAAGCTGAAAATAATAAGGCTGCTAAGATTAATAAACTCATCATTATTAAGACTTATCATTGTAAAACAGCTCCTGGGTGCTGCATCTGTAGAAATAGAAGGACAAGGGAAGCTCTGCATAAGGAGAGCTGGGAAAGAGCTCGTAAACAAGAAGAATTAATTAAAGAAATACCTAACTTGGTGTAAAGAGACAAAGTTATAAATAGCATCTAATTTTTAAAAAAGTGATTGTGGTATTTTAAAATCAAGCTGACCTCTTTGCCCGTTGGAAATTTTTGTAGAACAGAATAGTTTTTCATATGCTGTTGCATGTAGAATGTCTTTTGTCTCTGATGTGAGTCATGCAGGAAGCAGATGGAGAGATGAGAGCGCTGTTGATACAGAGAACAGAAAGAAAGCGTGTGCACAATCTTAGGGAAAAACTAGTGGGAAAAAAAGCTTTTGAGACTTAGGGGACTTAGAAAGCCACGACTAAAATACTGACCTAGAAACCTGAGGAAGAAACAAAATGGCAAGACACTTTTAAGAAATCTATAGGGTCTTGGTGTGTGCCACACCTTTTGGGGGCAAGACCCGATTGTAAGAGGGACTTTACCTAACAAATGCAATCAGTGAAACCTGGTTCTTGTACCCTCAATGAATTCCCAACAATAAATTCAAGAAAGAAATCTATAGAGTTCTGAAGAGGACCCTCCACATATCTCTTTATCTGAAGCAGGAAACATATTCTTACAGCTTCATCTTCATGTTTAATTTCTGTACTTCACATAGGGGGGATGCTAAATTAACACTGATGAGTGGAAGTGGAAAAATGGATACCTAGTGAAAAGCTGTGGTTTTAAGAAATTGCTTGTTTCAATTGTGCTCCAATTTGAGATGAGTGGCTTTTCTTCCTCTGTCACAGGAACACAAAGTGCTGCTGACGGGGACCCCACTACAGAACACTGTGGAAGAACTTTTTAGCTTGCTTCATTTCTTAGAACCAAGTCGCTTCCCTTCAGAAACCACTTTTATGCAAGAATTTGGTGATCTGAAGACAGAAGAGCAGGTACTTAGCACCTCTACTTTGTATTTGAGTCATAAAATCGAAGATTAAATTATGAAATGGCAAAGCATCAGTATTTAAGTTATTTTCAAATGTAATTATTTCACATTTTTTTCCTACCTAGTAAGCAGGACTTTATATATACACTCCTTGGACTTTCCAAATCACCATTGTAAAGGTTTTCTTATTTGTTTACCATCGTGAAGGATTGTTGAGATTTACAGAGAGGTTCTGTACCTATTAATGTAGTTTTGAGAGAATGCTGTGCTCTTCAGATTGGTGGGTTTACTACTTCAAGCCTGCATATTTCCATTTTAGAAATGTGAGGTATAACTATTCCACAGTATTTCGCTGAGAAATAAGTGATGTACTGCGTATAAAAAGTGACTAGTTATTTTATATGCCATAGGAATTATGTGGGTATCAGTTATTGTGTGCTGTGTTTGAAATAAATACAGACGTAGGCTTGAAATCTTTGTCTGTATATACCCCCTGCCCCAACTTACTATTTAAAACCTCTTAGCTTAGTTCAGAGTAAAATGTTTGTTTGTGTTTTCTAACAAAAACTGTATATTCTATTGCTAATCCTCAGAGAGAGAACCAGAAAGAGGCATCCCTGCTTGCTCCTTGTTTCAGGGACTCGACAGCTCTAGGCTCACTTTCTCTCATTCTTTCCTTCTCCCCAGAAAGGAAGAGAACAGGAACAGAGCATTCCCCTGACATTGTCTTGTCCCTCTTCCTTCATCCCTATGGCTTAAAACCAAAAAAAAAAAAAAAAAAAGGAAAACCTAAGTGAACAAAATGGATGGTTTTTTTTTGTTGTTGTTGTAGTATGCTTTTCAAGGCCTTCTGGCTATTCAGACTCCTGGATAGGCAAAATAACACATTTGACATAGCATCACTCCACCTTCATGCACTTCTCTTAGGAAAACTGAAGGAGTAGCACTTTCATGCCTTTATTAGGCTCTGAAAAATGAAAGTGGATGGTAAATGAATAAGAAAATCCTGATTTTTCGTGTTAGAAAATGTTTTAACATGCAAGCAAATCATGATACCCGTATTTACTTAAGGTCCTTTTTTAGGTACAAAAACTTCAGGCTATTCTAAAGCCAATGATGTTGAGACGTCTCAAAGAGGATGTAGAAAAGAACTTGGCCCCCAAAGAAGAAACTATTATTGAAGTTGAGCTAACAAACATTCAGAAGAAATATTACCGAGCCATCCTTGAGAAGAATTTTACATTTCTTTCCAAAGGTGGTGGACAAGCTAATGTACCTAACCTTTTAAACACTATGATGGAATTACGAAAGTGCTGCAATCATCCATACCTTATCAATGGTAAGCCCTGCTAGTGAACTTATTTAAATGACAATCGAAACACCAGCCCATTCAGATCCTAGATTGAGGATTTCATGTTTCATAGTCACTGCTGTATCCTGTCCACTCACTGTGGCTTTTACCAGCTGCTGCTTCTCTGTGATGCCTCCTACTGTGGTTGATGAAGGCAAGCAGCCATTGCCCCAGCACTCCCTGAAATGGGATCTCACCTTGCCTTTCACCTGTCTCCCTATGCTTGAAAGGAGGCTTTGGTTTGGTATTCCATGGTGAGAAGTCATCCAACGCACTAATAGCTAAAGAGAAATTAGCCCCTGACTGAGATTTTCTTGGGGGTGTATGTATGTATGTGTGTTTAACTCGGAGTTAAGAAAAACTTTGGTGTGGGCAGACAGTATCAGCTACTGGTTTCTTGGATAGAAAATGTCCTCATCCTCCTCTCAGTTTAGAGACCTTTAACACCTCTATTTCCTGAAAATGAGAGATTCTCTTAAAGCTTTGATAATAATTTGCCCCAGTTACTAATGGACAATTCATGGCCCTTTTATTATATAACTTATCTGAACTCATGTGTTAGAACCTCTATTATGTATTTTCAGAAATCGTAATTGGATAACTATTTCATGCCTATGATGTATAAGATACTCTGGAGAATGCAAAGGTAAATAAGAAGGCAGCATGCCACTCACAGAGATGCCAGTGAGCTGAGAGGTTTAGGTTAGGAAAGCTGCAGGAGGGAGATGGTATTTGGGATCGAGCCTTCACGGATGAAAAGGACACTGAGGCTCAAGTAATAATTTAAGCAAAGGGAGGAAGGCCAGAAAACAAAGGAGAACTTGCCCAAAATATAAGGCATATGTTAAGAAACAGTGGGACATTGCCAGGCGCTTAAGCCTGGCATCCCAGCAATCTGGGAGGCTGAGGTGGGCAGATCACCTGAGCTCACAGAGTTTGAGACCAGCCTGAGCTAAAGCAACACTTCTTCTCTAAAAATAGCCCAGCGTTGTGGCAGGCACCTATAGTCCCAGCTACTCAAGAGGCTGAGGCAAGAAATCACTTGAGCCTACCAGTCTGAGGTTGCTGTGAGCTACTACGCTATGGCACTGTACCCAGGGCAATAAAGTGAGACTCTGTTTCAAAAAAAAAGAAAAGGAACAGTGGGACAGTATCCCCTGGACATGCAGGGACCCTGTGGTAGGAGGCCAGAAAAGTTGGCATGTGGGACTGTAGACAGTAGAGAACCGCAATAGTGTTTGAACTGAGCAATGATTAGAAATGTGATTCCAGGATAGGTGGTGTGGTGGCTCACTCCTGTAATCCTTGCACTTTGGGAGGCTGAGACGGGAGGATGGTGTGAGGCCAAGAGGTCAAGACCAGCCTGGGCAACATAGTGAGACTCCTACCTCCATACAAAAATTAAAAAAATAATTAGCTGGGTTTGATGGCATGCATCTGAAGTCCTAGCTTACTTAGGAGGCTGAGGCAGGAGGATCAGTTGAGCCCAAGAGTTTGAGGTTACAGAGTACTCCAGCCTAGGCAATAGAATAAGTCCATGGATTAAATAATTAAATAAATAAATAAATCTTAAGAAATATGATTTAAGATGATCTGTCAGGCAGCATCATATAAAAAAAATGGGAGAAGGGAAAGAGAGACACACCCAAGGGACAGACACACACACACATAAGGGGCAGCTGGGAGGCTATTGCCATAGTCCAGGCAAGAGTTAATATGAATTAAAGAAAGGTGATGGCAGATGGCCAGCAATGCAATTAGGGTCAGTTTCAGGGAAGCAGGGGCAAAGCCTTGCTCTGTCTTTATCACAATCTGTGAGGTTCTAGGGCAGCTAACTTAAAGAGTTCCTGATCTTTCCCCCTTCAGTAATTTGTACATCTGCATGTATTAACTACCTCAGATCCAAAACTCCTAGAGTGGTCCACACCTAGAAGATGGTTTCAGAGTATAAGCACGTGGGGTCATTGTTGTGGTGTGGAATATATAAATTTCTTTTTATAAATTCTTGTGTGATAATTACATATTCAGTACTACCAACCTGCCGATCGCAATCTGTTTAGGGGCTTTTTAAGGCTGGTATGGTGAGTATCAGGCAAGCCTGTTCATGGAGTTAGAGAGATGAGTTGGGGCTTAGGGCATATGATGGTGTGAGCAAAGGACGCATGTATGCGTGCACACACATTTTTGCCTTTAATAGCTAGTAAAAAGAAAATAAATGATAGTCTCCAAAGGGAAAGAAAAGAAAAGGAGATACTCAAAAGAGGACTTGAATGCTGCCAACAGGATGTATGTGAAAGGGAAGCTCTCACTGATGGTGGTTAGATAGCCACTCTCTGTTCCATCAAATGTACCTTGTTCGGGCACATGTCAATTACATGCATTGAGTATTGTGGGGTGTTTACCCCCCAACACAGGTGGTGGGGCTCTTCCTTGGCTGATTGCTCTCCAGGGCCATCTTTATATAGTTCCCTTGTTCACTAGAAGCCTCTTAGGACTCCCTACAGCTTGGCATCTGTGGCAGTTGTTCTAACTGGTCACACATTGAAGTTGGTCAGCTTTTCTGTCCATACAACAATTTAAGAATTATCTTTTAAGCTGATATTCTTATGCCTTTATTTTGGGAAATTGTAGTGAAAAAATAGTTATACATATTCTAAGCATACAGCTGCCCAGATAACTTACGTACACATATTTCACAGAGGTTTGAAACAACACTATCCATTTTCAGCTAACAACCTGGAGTAGAAACATTTATTGAACATTTAAAAGGGAAGTCTTTAATTATGGAGATTAAATTGAAATTTGAATTGGTTGTGGCAAAGTACCCAAATCTAACTAAACTCCAATTCAACAAAGCACAGCAGTTCCATAATTGTGAAAATAGAAGCAACTATATGCATAATAATAAGCACAGGGGAAGAAGAAAAAACCTATAAGTGGTGTAGAACAAAAAGTGTTTATAAATGAGAAATGAGAGTTGGTATTTTTACTAAAGGGCTTGGAATGGTGTCTGTTGCACTCTAAGGCCCTGCTGGGTTTCCTTGACTCAAGTTAGAAAGTTCAGCAGGTATAGTAACTAGGCAACATAAATGGGGTTGGTATTACTGCCTCAAGCTTCATTTGAACAGAATTTCCAGTTTTTAGGTCCCATAATTTGAGTGCAGGAGTAATGTAAAATGTGTCCAAGGTCCCTGTTGGTTAGAGGTGACATGAGAGTCATTCGTGGTTATTGGTGGAGGCAGGGAGAATGTAGGAAAGAGTGGCCAACCAAAAAGAAAACAAGAGTGAAGCTACCTGGTGGAATGAATTTCAGAGAGAAAACAGTAATTTGTTTTTTTCTGGTCATCTTCAAGAACAAAATGTTTTCTTGTTTGCTCGTGTCTTATATAGCTAGATGACATTGCAGTTACTGCCCTGACAGTGACCATCTGGTGAAGTGAAAAGACTTCAAGCTGGAAGTGAGTGTACACTTATTTCAAGTGTCTTTGATACACACACGTACACACACTTCTAAATGTAGTGCCAGCCATACTTTAATGTAAGGCAGAACCAACGAGGCATTTTGGCTTATAATAACCCATTTCCTGGTAATTTTCTGATTGATGTTTACAACTGTAATATCAAGGTAAGTCTTTAATTGTAATCTTAAAAATTCGACTATGACTCAGAAGATAGAAATTGCCCTCCTCCCCAGCACCTTCCGTATCTTTTCTCCTTCAATGTTGCCATAATAAAATGTTAAGAGAATCATACATTATTTTTAAATGAATTATTTTAAATGATATTATTTTTAAATGAAATATTAATTGCCACTTTAAGGACTTGAATCCGTAGCAACAGAGCTGGATTGATTAACTCAGCAGTAGTTTTTCTCAGGTAACAAATAATGCATTTTTCTTTTTGATTGTCCTTTATAAGATGAGAAATTATTGGTAGCATTGAAAAGTTACTTTCTTCAACTCTGAATAATTTTAAAATTTATTTAATTGAAAAATTTCAATTTTTTTGCTAATTTGATGGAATTTTCTGTGCTTAAACTTTATTTAAAATTCAAACACGTATGACATTTGTCTTATCAAAATGGTTATTTCATTTTTTTTAAAAAAGTATTCATTGACCATTACTTGTTTTAAGCTATTAAAAGATTATACTTCATTTTATTATGGATCATAAACTTAACATGGACAAAAAATGATTACCTCAATATCATAATAGTAAAATCTGTCAATTTCTGAATTACAAAGAGGTTATAATGTATTGTACAAGAACAAATTTTAAAAAGACATAATATATAGACTTAAATCTTTTGTCTATTGAGAGCCTTCTTATTCTGAATCTAGAACCTGATTTCTAAATTTCACATTTTGAGAAACATTACTTAACTTTATTTAAGGACATTTTTGCTGATATTATTAAATAGCATTTTGTTAGCTTTTCCTAATTAAATTCTTGCCTTTTTTTTCATACTTAAAGAAAAATTTAGAATAGCTTTTTATTCATGTGGAAAAGAGTGAGGGGCTAGCAATTCTAACAGCTAGAGTTTTCTGCTGGTCCCCTTCATAAGCTAGTGTGCTTTATGGAGGCTTCAGTGCTTGGGAAGACCTTAAGTGACTCTAATTTGTTCTCAGTGAGTTCTTGGTTGATTAATAATTAACCAGCTGTATTTATGCCATATGACCCTGTCACAAGGTAATTTCTACAAACACCCTTAAACTGGAAATGGGTGTGCACCTTCATTACATCTTGTGCTTCTTGTAGAAGGACCGTCTGAGTGTCTGTGGTGGCCTGTCTGACTAACCTTTCAAAACGTATCCCCACCTTGTATATAGTTGTTCACCTTTGTTATATAGTATATATATAGTTACACCAGTGTTAGGAAGAGTAGTTTTAAATTTCTGGCACAGTTTAAGGCTAAGAAACAATCTCATTAGAATAAGTGTGTGTTCTAAAGAATATGTGAGCACATCCTCCACCTTTACAGAGGAGCTGAGCACAGCAGCTATGTCCTGATTAACCCCAGAGGCAGGAGGAGGCCAGACCAGGTGCACAATTCTAGTTAAGCCACCTAAGCAGTTGAAGGAAGCTTAGCCTGCTGCTTACTGAATAAGCTTGTGTTTGGGGTCAGGGGAGGATGTGGTAAGGCTTCATTTCTTAGAAAGATGGAATTTTCTTGAGGCTTCTCTCCAATATACCCAAGTCTTTGAACAAGTGAAAATCCATGTAGGGCTATGAGAAAAAGACAGTTAAGCACAGAACCCTTGTATTAAACACTTTGGAGGGTTTTCTTTAAGCTTTAGATGGTTTAGATCAGTGGTTCTCAACCTTTCTAATGCTGTGGCCCTTTAATACAGTTCCTGTGGGTCGTGCCCCACAGGTTGAGAACCGCTGCTTTAGCTAATTCAAGACAGAATGTTTGCGTCTTAGAAAATTATCAGATGGGAATAAATGTAGAAGGAGATTTAGAGATGGCAGTAGAAGGTATTGTGTTTAGGTCTCACACAGATATCCTTAAACATTGTCTTGATGTGAGTTCCCCTTTCTGCAGTCCTTTTCGCTGTATTCATGTGTGATCATGGACCCAAACTGCTGCTCCTTACTGTAACTGCTAGGACTTCCTTCCATTGTTTCAGAACAGATTTTGTTGTTTGTGTTTCTGTTCCACTAGTAAACAGTTCTTCATTCCTTTAGCAACTTAGGTTCCAATTTTTTTGTAGGTATCTGGCCCTTGGCTTGTTTCTGCCACTTCTGGCTTGACAGTCTGTTGTTGAAATTCAGCTTTTACAGACAGCAAACATTTGTTTGTTGAAAAATGTGGTTTCCCCCCTCAAATGCCTCACTGTGTTGTACTTAAATCTTTGATCCCTTTTGTACATCCATGGTTTTGTGTAGACCTAACTTTGAGTAAGCAGATAGATTCTTGTTCATAAACAAGGAGAGTGTGGTATTCTGGTTCCTATAGTTTGCAGCGGATTTTGAAAGCAAGTTCATTGTTTTTAGTAATAAAAACCTTTTAACAGTATTCACGTTATGCTGTCCAATCTCTGCAGGTGCTGAAGAGAAAATTTTGGAAGAGTTTAAAGAAACACACAATGCAGAGTCTCCAGATTTTCAGCTCCAGGCAATGATCCAGGCTGCTGGCAAGCTAGTGCTGATTGACAAGCTGCTGCCAAAACTGAAGGCTGGTGGCCACAGGGTGCTTATCTTTTCCCAGATGGTGCGCTGCTTGGACATACTGGAAGACTACCTCATTCAAAGACGGTGAGAGCCACTGTATCAGAATAATAAAAGGGAAATAAAAAATTACCTTTCACGGGGCTCCTCGTGGTTCACCTAGAAGTGACATTTATGATAAAGTGGATGGAATGGGCAAAATGTGTCATATGTCTTTTTAAAAACTGTAGATGTACATGACAATTATTTTACATGACACGACTATAGGAGGACAGTGTATACTCCTGTGGGCAATTTTCTCCCCTTTGCTTTCATTTGATTAGAGGAAAATAGTTCTTCAAATTGAAATTATTTATCTTATTATGAAGAGTTGTCACCTATTCTTAGAGTTTAGCTATTTTACTGGAAAGGAAGTAAAATAAAATTTAATCTTTGGTCATTCAACCAACTATACAAAAAAGTACAAGAAACTATTTGCTCTGAAATTATTTCTGTTAAGTCATATTATATATCATATCAAATCATATCATGTTAATATATATTCTGTGTTTAATACTTTAAAATAAAATATAAAAGGAATGAGTGTATTGTAGCTATGAGTCAGACCTCCTGTTGTTGTTTCTAGGTACCCATATGAAAGAATCGATGGTCGAGTAAGAGGCAACCTGCGTCAGGCAGCTATCGACAGATTCTCCAAACCTGATTCTGATAGGTTTGTGTTCCTCCTGTGTACACGGGCTGGAGGTTTAGGCATTAATCTCACTGCTGCTGATACCTGCATCATCTTTGATTCAGACTGGAATCCCCAAAATGACCTCCAGGTAAACACACAAGAAAATCTTCCTGATTTTTTTTTTTTAAAAGTCATTCTACTACAATAGAGAATCTCCAGTCTAAGCAATAAATTAAAGTGTCATCACTCAGCAGTGTCTCAGGACTGAGGGCAAATCAACCAACTAGTAATCAATTTATCAGTGTTGTGAGAAGAAATTTCTTAGTATCTTAACTCTGTTCTAAACTGTGCTACTGATTTATTAGAACATACGGTCTTCTAACTGGCCAGTTGCATCATGTCTATCTTTAGTAGCTGTCCATTTCGGCAGCTACAACAAAGTACCACATATACTGGATATTCATTTCTCATGGTCCTGGGGGTTGGACGTCTGAGATCAGGGTACCCACAGGGCCCAGTCTTGGGCGTGCCTGGTCCTGGGCGTGCCCAGTCCTAGGCATGGGCCCTCTTCCTGGTTAATAGACAGCATCTTCATGCTGTCCTCTCCCTTAGCCTACAGAGAGCTAGCTGGCTGTGTGGCCCTCTGTCTGAGCACTAATCCCATTTGTGAGACTCTCCCCTCGTGACCTCATTGCCCGAAGGCCCCCTCCAAATACCATCACATCAGGATGAAGATTTCAGCATGTGAATTTGTGGGAGAAACACAAACATTCAGTCCTTTGCAATAGCTATTAATTTTTTTTCTTCCAGGCTCAGGCTCGATGCCATAGAATAGGACAGAGCAAATCTGTGAAAATCTACAGGCTGATTACGAGGAATTCCTATGAAAGGGAAATGTTTGACAAAGCTAGTCTGAAGCTTGGTCTGGATAAAGCTGTGCTGCAGTCTATGAGCGGAAGAGAAAATGCTACCAATGGGGTAAACAGCGCTTGTGTAAACCACATGTTCATTCTGTCTCCTTCCTTTATTCAGTTAATAGTAAGAAATTATTCAGTGTCTCATGAGTTTTCAACCTCCATATTTTAAGCATGTTTTGTCACACTTTCCTTTGCTGCAATTCAGGTTTTACTCTTTTTGGAAGCTTTTGTTAAGTTTACAAATGTTATAATTCTAAATTATTTTGAATATGGCAAATATTTCTAGGGCCAGGCACAGTAGCTCACGCCTGTAATCCCAGTACTCTGGGAGGCCAAGGTGGGTGAATTGCCTGAGCTCACGCACGGGTTTGACCCAAGTCTGAGCAAAAGCAAGACCCCGTCCCTAAAAAAAACAGCCAGGTATGATGGCTGGTGCCGGTAGTCCCAGCCACTTGGGATGCTGAGGCAAGAGAATTGGTTTAACTCAAGAGTCTGAGGTTGCTGTGAGCTATGACACCACGGCACTCTACCAGCAGGGGAGGTGGGGGGCGCAACAAAATGAAAGTCTCAAAAAAAGAAAAAAATCCCCAAATTCTCTTAAACAGGTACAGCAGCTTTCCAAGAAAGAAATAGAGGATCTTCTACGAAAAGGGGCCTATGGTGCACTTATGGATGAAGAAGATGAAGGGTCTAAATTCTGTGAAGAAGATATTGATCAGATCCTCCTCCGTCGAACCCACACTATTACTATTGAGTCTGAAGGGAAAGGTTCCACATTTGCTAAGGTGGGAAAAGGCCAGGTTTTCTATAGAGGGCATGTGTTCCCAATATGTGGAGGTAATGTCTGCTTTATGTTGGCAGTTAACAAATTAATTTCTAACTCCCTGCGTGCGGAACCTCTGCCGCATAAGGAAATCTTTTACATTTTGGGCTCTCTTCTTTTTTATTTTATTTTATTATTTTATTTTTATTATTTTTTTTTTTTTTGCAGTTTTTGGCCAGGGCTGGGTTTGAACCTGCCACTTCTGGCATATGGGGCCGGGGGCCTTACTCCTTTGAGCCACAGGCGCCACCCCTTGGGCTCTCTTCTGTGTCTGGCAGCAGTAGTTAATTCTTCACCTTGTCCTTGTGTCTGCTTTCTGGCTAATCCTTAATGATGGTTCTTGATTTCATCATCTCTGCTTTTTCTGAAGTCCTGCTCCATCTTCATCTTCATCTTCCTTCTTTCCCCAGGTCCTGATTCCTAGAACAGCCTTGAGAATGATAGATCAAATCATCCATCTTGAAAAAAAATCTCATTTGTTTTTTTCCCCTCTAGCTACAATTCCCTGTGTAACTCTTCACAGCTGAAAGAGTCCTTTCTGAGTCTTTGGTGAGACCCCAATGCCTACTCTACACTTACATTTTTAACAGCTTTATGGGATCTATTTTACTCACCTTAAAATTCAGCTGTGTTGAGAGTGCGATTGAGTGCCTTTGCCATATGATGCGCAGTTGTCAGCACAACCACAGGATGGGTACGTTCAGGGTGGCATGGCCCAAACAGTGACAATCTAAGTTTAGAACGTTTTCATCACTCCAGAAAGGTCTCGGTCCTCACCCCACCCTGGAGTCTTTGAAAATCACTGATCTGTTTTCTTTCTCTGTAGATTTACTCTGAACAGTTCATATAAATGAAACCCTGACATATATATCAGCATAATGTTTCTGAGATTCATCTATATTGTAGCACATATTGGTAACTTCTCTTCCTTTTTATTGCCAAGTAATATTCCATTATTTGGATATATGAACCAAACTGATACTAGAAATTTGGTTTGTTTCTGCATTTTTGGCTGTATATTAATAATTTCATGAATATTTGTGTATGAGTTTTTGTGCAGACATACATTTTCTTTTCTCTTGAGCATATACCAAGAGTGGAATTGCTAGATCTTATGTTAACTCCATGTTTAGCCCTTAGAGCAGCAGTTCTCAACCGGTGGGTCACGACCCACAGGAACTGTATTAAGGGGTCACAGCATTAGGAAGGTTGAGATCCACTGCCTTAGAGGAATTGCTAGACTATTTCTAAAGTGACTGTGTCATTTTCTCTCCCCAACAGCAGTGGAGTAGAGTTTCATTTTCTTCACATCCTCACTAAAACTTTTTGTTATCTGACTTTTTAGTTTTAGTCGTCCTAGTGGTTGTAAATCAGTATCCCACTCTGGTTTTCTGGTTGTTATTTGTGTTTCCTTAATGATGTTGAACATCTTTTCATGTGCTTGTTGATCAACTGTATATCAGTTTGGAGCAGTGTCTATTCAATCTTATGTTTGTTTTTTGAAGTATTTGTCTTTTTATTAAGTTTTCAAAGTTCTTTATATATTCTGGATAAAGGTTCTATATCAGATAATATAGTTGCACATATTTTCTGCTAGTCTTCCTAAAGTTGTGTAATCTTAGTAAACCCCAGTTTACCAGTTTTTTTCTTCTGTCAATTTGGTGCATTATCCAACCCAAATTCTCAAAGATTTAATCTTCTGCTTTTTTTCTATGAGTCTTCTGGTTTTCACTCTGAAGTTAGGTCTGTGATCTTGTTTGAGTCAATTTCTGTGTGTGGTTTGAGGTAGGGGTCCAGCATTTGGATATCCTGTTGTCCCAGGTGCTCCAGTCTGGAAAGGTTCTTCTGCCCTGGCTCTGTGATCCAGCACCTTCTCCTTCACATTTTTCGGTCTCTTTTTAGGTCTTGCCTCAGTGGTTACAGATACTGTCAATACAGTATGTGCAAAACCAAACCATCACCCATCTCACCCGCTCCTACACTCACATGCACACTCTCACACACGTGCACTCATACACACACTCATGCACACTCTCACACA
>NW_003852629.1:735792-774534 GCF_000181295.1 Otolemur garnettii
GTGCACTCACACACACACTCATGCACTCTCACACATGTGCTCTCACACGCCCTCATGTGCACTCTCACACACACTCATGCACACTGATTCATCTGCACTCTTCACACGTACACTCTCATATGCACTCTCACACGTGCACTCTCATTTATGCACTCACACGCACACTCACACGTACTCTCACACACGTGCACTCATGCCCACTCTCATGCACACTCTGTTGTGCTCATGTACACTCACACATGCACACTCACATGTACATGCACTCTCACAGCACTCGCACACTCATGCATTCTCACATGCACTCATACATGCACTCAACATGCACACTCACATGTGTACTCACACTCAGTGCACACTTTCATACACTCATGCACACTCACATGCACTCAACACACTCATGCGCACTCACTTGCACACTCATGCGCACTCTCGCCCACACGCGCACACTCACACAGGCACACTCACACACGTACTCACGTGCACTCTTGGACACTCACACATGCACTCACATGCATACACTCACATGCACTCACACTCGTGCACTCACATGTGTTCTCATTCATACACTCTCACACATGCACACTCTTACACACGTGCTCTCTCTCTCGTTTGTCCACCTGAGTAACACCATTCAGATGTCAGAGTTGGATGCTGAGGTTTATCTTGCTTCCTCCTGTTTCATGCTTCCTATGCACCCATATTCTAACTCCACTGAATTTACCTTGTAAGGAATGTCTTTCTAGACCATCTCCTTTTCTCTCATCTTTCCTCTTTATTTCCACTTTGTTGTTTCTTCCTTAACTACTGTAGTGGCCTGTTCTGCCCTCTATGATCCAAGACATTGGTATGACCTCTTTAACATGTGACTCTTGGATATGAGGTCATGTCCATCTTGATGTGATTTCCATTTTCAAAATAGCTCACAGCTCCCTTGGGATAGCATTCAGACTGTTAACAGCTCATACAAAGCTCTGGACCTGGCTTCTCCTTTCCCCTCTAGCTTGACCTTTGGCTGTTCTTCCCTGCATACTCTACCCCTTTCCTCTCCTCTGGGCCTCTGTACATTCTTTGTCATGAATATTTCCACATGCTTTCCTGTGTTATGAGTGTTTTAAAATCTGGTCCAGGCATTCTTTTCTGGAAGAGCCTTTCTTTTCAGTTCCTGGCAGTGTGCCTCTTCCGTGTGTCACTTGCACCTGTGCTGTATACCTTTATAACCTGTCCCTTGTCATGCCTCAGTGTGATCCTTATTTCCTGGTCTGTCTCTACCCCTGGATGGTGAGCTGTCTGAAGGACAGCCTTTTATTCTAGTCACATCTACCATAGATCTGTCACATGGAGAATGCACACAAACTTGAGTGAACGAATAAACAAAGAGGCAGCTTTGCGTGCCTGTGAAAAGAGTAATGCATATTTTTTTCTCCTTTAGGCCAGTTTTGTGGCATCTGGAAATAGGACAGATATTTCCTTGGATGATCCAAATTTCTGGCAAAAGTGGGCCAAGAAGGCTGAATTGGACATTGATGCCTTAAATGGGAGGGTAAGTGAGAAGTCCCATACAAACACCTATCTTGTATAACCCAAGGGTCACTTTTTCAGAAGTTTGAAATGTATCTGCTCTTTTGTTAGAACAACCTGGTTATTGACACTCCCAGAGTGAGAAAGCAGACCAGGCTGTACAGTGCAGTGAAGGAAGATGAGCTGATGGAGTTCTCAGACTTGGAAAGTGACTCTGAAGAAAAGCCTTGTGTAAAGCCACGGCGCCCCCAGGATAAGTCACAGGGCTACGCAAGGAGCGAGTGTTTCAGGGTGGAGAAAAATCTCCTTGTCTACGGGTAAGTCAGACTCATTCTGTAGAATGGTATTATAAAATTTTTAACAATGGTTAGAATTTCCAGCTGGTACAGAAAAATTATATTTGTGTGACTCCTCTTCACACAATCAAATTAATGCCTTTGCATTTTCTGGGGCATTGAAGTCTTTTGGTCAACATGCTTAGATCCAAGTCAGTCAAATCCTCCTGGGTGTGGAGAGGTCACTTTATTTATACCTTTAGGAATCACATCAGATCCAAATTTACATGTTATTAATTAATAACTCAGAATCAAGTTTCATCATCAAGTTTTACATGTTAATTAATAACTCAGAATCAAGTTTCAAATTTATAAATTTTTTCACTTTACATAAAATTGGACTATTGATGAGTTCTTCATATTTTTCTGTTATAAAAAATTGTCAAAGGCAATAATCTCACTTGTTAAGCTTTCACCTCCTCTGAAACATGAGTGGTCAGTCATTTGAATGTTATGAACCTGTCATATTCTTCCTGCTGGACTATAAGTTTCAGAAACTCAGGATCCAAGTGGCACCCATAGCTCAGTGGGTAGAGCACTGGCCACATACACCGAGGCTGGCAGGTTCAAGCCTGGCATGGGCCGGCTAAAACAATAATGACAACCTAGGGTGACAGCTTGAGACTCTGCCTAAAAAAAAAAAGAAAGAAAGAAAGTCAGGATCCCTGTGTAATTCATCTCTGAGTCACTATCGCACACCACAGTACTTTGAATGGCAGAGTGCTCAGTAAGTATCTGAATTAGTAAGTAAGAATTCTCTAGCAGACTATGGGAATGTAGGCAACTCCCATTAACATTTTTTTTTTTTTTTGCAATTTTTGGCCATGGCTGGGTTTGAACCCGCCATCTCCAGCATATGGGGTTGGCACCCTACTCCTTTGAGCCATCGGTGCCACCCAGATTAAAAATTTTTTCTATAGATCTGCTGGTGTGTGTGATGATCTTTTCCAACAGATTGCCATTAGTTTCAGAGTAAAGACAAAGTTACGTTGACATGGCATCCAGAGCTCTTTCAGGCATTTGTCTTTTCATCGGATCTTTACCGTGTATAGTCCAAGCTTCTGCTGGAACAGACAGCTCACTTTTTCCAGTGTACCACATTCTGCCTCATCTATCTTTGCACAGGCTCTTCCTACTACTTAGTGCAACCCTCTACGTGCAGGTCGTGGCACAGAGACCATGCCTGCCCCACATCTGCTTTCTGTGGACACCCGTGCAGGCATCAGCCTGCACTCTGCACCAGCATCTGACTACACTTCCCGTCACACTCATCACATCGTATATGGGTTTTGAGTCACCTGCAAGAGTCTCACTTGTTAGCTCCAGGGGGAGAGGGCTCTTTCTATTATCCTTAGTGCATAGTGCAGGGAAAGCACACCCACAGTAAGTGCTGAATAAATGTTTGTTTATGGAGTGAATGAAATTCAGCAGAAGGCCTCCTATGTCTCAACAGCTTTCTTGGTGCTACTGCTTACCTGCGAAAGCCGGACACCCTCTCCTGTTTGTTCTTACACGGAACAGAGACTCTCCCCACCTAAGTCCTTTGATGTTCATACCAGCTGCCATGTTTAAACTTAATGATTAGAGCTGATGATTGTGTTGGTAACTTTAAGAATGGAACATAGTACTAACTCTCGAAGAGAAGCAGTATGCTTAGGGCATTTTGTCTTCCATTCAAGCCCTTCCCTCCTCCTCTATGTGCTCAGTATGTCTTGAATACCTCCTGTGTGCTGGGCATTGTCCTGGGATACCCTCAGACATTAGGGGTACATCTTTGAGCAAGATAGGCATATTGTGAGGCTGGCATGTGACCAAGAAGAGATGGTGTATGCTGATGCTGCTGTGGCAGGGAAGAACTCTGCTGTGGAGCATGGAGGCATGTCAAACAGAGCTCAGGTGCTCTCTCCACTCCCAGGGCTAGGAAGTAAAAGACAGAATTCCACAGAAGGTCATATGTACAGCACACAACTTGATAGGCATGAGGAATCAACTAGAGTAAGAGGGAGTTTGGGGGTTGGAGAGAAGAAGAGAGTTCCTGGCAGAGAGAGGAGTTTGTCCAGAGGCCTAGAGGTGCAGGCCAGCTTTGCACCTGCAGCAACAGAAAGGAGTTCACAGGAGTCAGGGAGTGGCGAGAGACCAGACTAGGGTGGGAGGCAGGGCCTGACAGAGGCACTGTACCATTACACTGTACCAATACCATTCTGTGCAGCCACGTCTCATCCTCCTCACAGCATGGCTCTCATTCGACAGTGGAGGGGCTCTTGGTACCACAGGCCCTGCCCTGGTGGCTCAGTCTGCTGTCAGCTGGGAGAAGACATGGCTCAGACAGCATTGCTGCTTCTTGCTCCCATGCCTATTTGCTGTATGATATCACCCTGCAGCTCCCAGATGAAACAGTACAGTGCTGTTTAGCCTGGGATTATAACATGAGGCAGGCGGTCCATCTCTCGTCCTTTCTCTCACCCATTTTACATGAGGCCCTATAAGGTGGCTGAACATCTTTCCTATGGCTGTTTTGTACTTGGGGTTATCACTTGCTATTCCAAAAGGAATCCCAAAGTTGTTCAGAGTCTTTTACCAATTAGTCTTTTACTGCATCCCTTAGAGGTGGATTCATGCAACCACGTACTCCTGAGCATTGCATTCTTGATTTTGTGGTCATCATACCTACGTTGGGTCCCTTGTATTTCGGTTGGTTGGTTAGGATCAGATCATAGTAACCATGACAGTGAAGACAAGTATGCAGTTTTCAGGCCCACAGATCACATTCGTGTCCTGAAAGTTGCTGCC
Organism: Otolemur garnettii; assembly: GCF_000181295.1. Taxonomy (NCBI): domain Eukaryota; kingdom Metazoa; phylum Chordata; class Mammalia; order Primates; family Galagidae; genus Otolemur; species Otolemur garnettii. The sequence continues at coordinate 740,436 of NW_003852629.1, forward strand.
ACAGTCTGCATCTGCCTAGGGTAGCCAGTATTTGCCACATGGGTATTATTTCAGTGGCAGTTCAATTCTTGCACTTGGGAGCGGTGAATTTAGAGCCTGTTCTGTGCTGGAGTGTTTTTAACTCTTGCATCCTGGACTGTTTTCTTATCACCTGATGTAAAATATTGCTAGTTTTGACCCAGGATTCCTCAACACAAGTACCTGACCATTGAAGTAAAGCCCCCATCTAAACTCAAAGGCACCATCTGCATGCTGAATATTTGCTTTTTGCAGTTGGGGACGGTGGACAGACATTCTTTCCCATGGACGCTACAAACGTCAACTCACTGAGCAAGATGTAGAAACCATCTGCAGAACCATCCTAGTCTACTGTCTGAATCATTACAGAGGGGATGAGAATATCAAAAGTTTCATCTGGGATCTGATCACCCCCACAGCGGATGGCCAGACCCGAGCCTTGGTTAATCATTCTGGTAGGTCTCCTTCATGCTCTGTGCACTATGGGGTTACCGAAAATCACCAAAATCCTTTGTGACACCCTGCTGATAAATAGACATAACACAGATCCTGTATTTCCTTGCCTCATGCATTAAAATATCTGACTCTGACACTATAATTTAGAGCATCGAACGCTTCTATTATCATTATGGTGATGATTCTAGGTTTATCAGCCCCTGTGCCGAGGGGAAGGAAGGGAAAGAAGGTGAAAGCCCAGAGCACACAGCCGGTGGTGCAGGATGCCGACTGGCTGGCCAGCTGCAACCCAGACGCTCTGTTCCAGGAGGACAGCTACAAGAAGCACCTGAAGCATCATTGTAACAAGTAGGTTTTGGGATGGATGTGGAGAGCTCGGTTCCCTTACTATTCCTTAAAAATTATGTATAGTCAACCCTTCCTATCTGTGAGTGCAGAATCTGTGGAGACAGATGGCCAGCTATAGGATGTGAGCATCTGCAGTACTTGGTGTCCAGGGCAGTCCTGGGCCCAGTCGCCTACAGAGGCAGAGGAACAACCGTATCGTTAAAACTATTAAATCGTGCAGTGACTGTCTTTATACAGCCTTGCCATTTTTCTTGAAACATGATGCCAAGTCACAGGAGAGCCTACCTGCTTATTTTTTAATGTGGTAAAAGATAACATAACTCAATATTTGCCATTTTAACCATTTGTAAATAAATAATTCATTGGCATTAATTACAGTCACCGTGCTGTGTGCTAATCATCTATACCTAAAACTTTTGTGTATCCCCCGAGTTCTGTACCCATCAAGCAGTAGCTTAGCACTTTCACCCCACCCTCTCCCCTCACCCCAGCCCCTGGCAGTGCCGATCTCTCCTCTGTTTCCTTTAGCTTATCTGTTCAGAGCACCTCATGAATGGAATCATACATTATTTGCCCTTCTCTGTCTGGCTTATTTCATGCAGCGTGATGTTTCCAAGGTTTGTTCATGGCGTAGCATAGATCAGAAGTTCACTCCTTTTTATGACTGAGTAGTACTCTGTTGTATGTGTGTCATATTTTGTTTGTCCATTCTTCTGCTGATGGACATTTGTATTATTTCCACCTTTGTCTGTTGTTAATAATGCTGCTGTGAGCATTGGAGATGACTGATTTTTTTTTTGCAGTTTTTGGCCGGGGCTGGGTTTGAACCCGCCACCTCCAGTATATGGGGCTGGCGCCCTACTCCTTTGAGCCACAGGCACCGCCTGACTGATTTATTTTTAACCAGTATGTGTTGGAGTACACAGTGGGCTGTACATGTTCCCAACTTCTGCTGACTATTTTTTGTCCAATAATATTTTAGTTGCTGGGTCCATTTTTCCTACCTGTGAGCTCACCATCAGATTTCTTCCCTTTATTTCTATAACTGATTATAGAAGTTATAGAACTGATAATTGAAGAATGTTGAATCTGGGTTTATTTGGTTGCTTGGCATTCTGTTCCTTGTCTACACAGTAGGCCGACTTCTGCATGCATCGACTGTTTCCTCCTTTTTGGTATGCATGGCTGAGTACCAGTAGTGCAGGCAACAATACTACTAAACGGCTCCACCGCTTCCCAGCTTTGTGAGACCTGGGGCAGGTTACTCAACCTCTTTAGGGCTCACTTTCCTCGAGTCACTCAGAGTTTGGCAACAAGATCTCAATTGGATGAGGCAAGATATGAATAAAGATATATTTCTCTTTTGAAAAGCAGCATTGACCACAGTCTGAGCACATAATACTGGCCACATGCCAGATGCTTTCTATGGATTATCTATATCCTTATAATCTGAGTTGGCTAAGATGAGTAGGGCTGTTTTATCCCTCATTTAAATGACAAGGAAACTGGGACTTAAGTAACTTCAGGTCTTTCTGCCTGTTAAGGGGCAGAGCCAGATTTGAACCCTCAACTATGACGTTCCCCTCCCCACCTGTTCTGGGAGGTCTACCTTCTCAGGGTTGTGATAAGGCTGCAGGGAGTTTCCAAATCTATTACCTCAAACCATTGTGGTGTCTCAGAAACTGGTTATTGCTAGGGGCATAATAATAACTGGTTATTTCTCCCTAAAATTCTACCCCACCACCCACTGTTAGAAAATTCCTGTGTCCTTGTGGTTTATGGGGGCAACCTGGGGGCAATAGCCTTCTGGGTTCTGGATTCAGACAGAGTGAAGTAGTTCAGTGGGAGAGACCCGGCTCCTCTCCTGGATGCTGCTTGCTGATGGGTTTTAATTTCCCTTCCTATCCTCCTGTCAATAACAGATTTCCTGTAGGGTACCCTTCCTCATTAGTATGTGAGAAGTAACTTGGGGTTCTACGTGTCTTTCCACCCAGTCTCAGAAAAAGACTGTTGGTACCTTCCAGCTCATCTCTGAGACTAATTAGGTGGCCCTGTAGGTGAGCCCTGAGACTCACCAGGATCTAAAGTGAGGCAGTGTTGATGCCTGTTAAGATGAAAAATGAGACCCACACTGAAGGACATCCTAGAAAGTTACTGGCCCCGTCTCCTCCTAAGTTTCAAGGTCATGAGAGACAAAAACAGAGAGATGTCTCAGACTAAAGGGGAGAGTCCAATGCCATGTGTGGTCAACACTCATGTCTGTCTAATTTACAGAGTGCAAACTCTTTGGGATCAGAGGCCATGTCCCGTCATCTTTGTTGTCCTCTCAGTGGCTAGCCAGTACAAGGGAACTCAGCTTCCCAGTTGCCTTGGCTTGAATTTTTTCCTCTGGAAGAAAAGTGATAGTCATAAGTGCTCCTCTTAGCAAACTTCTTCCTGAAGTAGAAATCTTTATCTTTTAGCAAAAGAGGGAGAAACCTTTAGGCTTCCTGCCACTCTGTCAGGTTTTGCTGTGCGTAATAAAGAATCCACTAAAGGCAGAGGATATTTTGTTTGGAACCACCTTTTCTGAGCATCCTATGTAAGTAGGTGGTGGCCTTCAAATCCTCCTCTAACCAGAGAAGAAATAACATGCCTGCTGTGGAGACCCAGATTGTCTCCTTTCCTTTGCATTTCAGTGTGGCACTAAGGTTCTCCTGAGTTAAGAGAAAGAAATATTTTTAAAAAGAATAAAAATGAGTTATCCAAAATGATTGCCTACCCTGGAGTTTGTTCAGGTATTCACAATCTGCACTTGGCCCATCCAAAACCATGGTGGCCCTGAGTTGGCTTGTGGTGGGGAGGAAGGCCTATCAGAGATCGTCTGTTAGGAGGAGTCTGTTTGGGTCAAGCTGCCCCTACTTGTCATTTTTAAGTTTTAGAGGACAGTTGCCACACCCTGAGAGACTATGACATGGTAGAGTCAGAAGGCCTAGTTCTGATTGGCCCATGTGCAGGGTAACCCTGTGGCCTTGGCTAAGTCGCTTCTCTTTCTGTTACGATCAGTATTTACTCTTGTAAAATGGAAGGTAACTTGCCTCCCTGTGTCATGGGGCTATTATGAGGGTCAGAGGGTCAGTGCAAGTGACTGTGAGACACTGGCTGTCAGGTGTTACCTTTATGTTGGTGGGATCTCCAGCTTTAGGGAAGGAGCACTTCGTATTATGGTGTCTTCACGGCCAAGAAAGGAGTCTTTATGTATCAATTCTGAGTGCACACCAGGGGCTACCCAGCGGGGGATGCTATATTTGGGGTAGACATAGGCCTTTGGGACTTACCAGGTGGACTTTATTGAAAGAATTATGTTTTAACCATTGTGGAATTCTAAGCAGGATCAAAAGTCTGGTTCCTAGAATTCCAAGGGTTTTTAAAAATGGATTTCTTGAACATGACTAAAAATGTCAGCGAATTGAACACATTAATTTTTAAACATTTTATTATTTTTTTTAAGCTACAACTTAGGTTCCTAAATAATATAAACTAGAAGGAATAAAATATCTAATGTTTCTTAAGGGAAAAGAATGAGGACACACCTCCACCCCACCCTGTCGCCATCTTCCTTTTACGGAAGCAAAGTTGTATAATCTGAAAAACCTGACATTCCATATTGAGGGTTTATTGTAAGGTAGTAAAACCAGATTTTATATCTCGTTTATTCCTACAACTTCTGATGTGCTTCCAAAAATGGTATTAAGGCAGCAGCTGAGGAAATTTTATGAGATAATGAAGCAGAACAGTTACTGAAAGCCATCTGCTCAGTTGTTTACAAACTTGCTCCAATACTTCAGAGGCAATGGTAGGGTACGTGTCTGAACTTCACAAGCTGCACTAGGTAGAACTAAATGAAGTGCGCCTGGGCTGGGCCGAGCGCGGGCCCTCTCTGTGCAGTGTGAGCGGTTGCCAGGCAGGCCTGTTGGAAGCCAGCAGAAAGCACCACACAGAGGTGATTATGTGCCACCATCTGTCACGCTTCAAGCCTACCATACAGCATGGCTAATCAGCCTTGGCAGGATGATGGATGAACAGCAGCAGCTGCCAAAAGCCACTGTTGGCAAACAGTCCTGAAGTTAAGAACTTTTTCCCCCTCTGTCTTCCTCTCCAGGGTCCTGCTGCGTGTCCGCATGCTGTACTACCTAAGACAAGAAGTGATAGGAGACCAGGCAGATAAGATCTTAGAGGGTGCTGACTCAAGGTTAGTGGGGCACACATTTGTTCTGTACTTGTGCGAGATAATCAGAGGAGTCAGAAAACAACACGGATTGTGTTTCAGACCCCTCATAAACCATTAGCAGCTCATCTCCTTTAGGTATCTGGAATGCAGTGTTTATTCTTTGAGCTTGGAGATGTGATGAGAATCAGGAAAAGGCTGTTTATGTTTATGTTTATACTGTAAAAAGGTGTGAACTACCTTACTGGTGTTGTGAGATGACCTTTAAATGGGATACTGTGTGATGAAGTTCCCTTCTGGTCATGGCAGAGGGCGACTGACTTCTGCCCTTTCTTTAACCTTTGTTGGTTCCTCCTGACTGTGCTCAGATGTTTATTGTGGGAGAGAAGGCATGTGAGTGCATATATCATATTCACTACTTGGAATTCTTTTTTAATATTAGTATTTCTCATAAATGCTGTCTTTCTAGTGAAGCTGATGTGTGGATCCCTGAACCGTTCCATGCTGAAGTTCCTACAGATTGGTGGGATAAGGAAGCAGATAAATCCCTCTTAATTGGAGTGTTCAAACATGGTAAGTGACATTTCTGTTTGAATACATCTTGACTGTATGGCTTGGTCTTTATTTAGAACTCTTTGCATACTCTTTTCCAAAGTCATAATATTAATGAGGACAGTTCCAAAGGACTCTTGGCGTCTACCATTTTTCTGTACTAAAAATCTAATATGAACTGTAAATATCAGATGCTGTTTTTGAATGTTTGTTGAGTATTTGAGAAGAAAACATTTCTTTCTTGGCTGTAAATAAAGCCCAAACCATATTTGTTTTAATAATAGCCAAGTTGTACTATATAGCTCTCCCTAAACTTTGCTTCCAGCACGGCTTCCCTGGCTAACTCTGCCAACCAGTGTCAAAGTGGACGGTGGGCTTAACCTCTGCTATTAATCTGTGCGAGTGCCTCCTGGGCTTTGTTCCAAGCAATATTTCACAAATGTCAGTGCTGAGAACTTGCGGCTCCCCTGAGTGGGATGCAGCCTTGTTAACTTTGAAAGGCTGGGGATGCAGAACTGGCATGATATATACAGTGAGCGATTCCTGATTATAATCCCAATTCTCTGGAGGTCGCGGAGGTATTCTCAGCAGCCCAGCCTGACTAAAGGGGAGAATGATGGCTTATAAAACCTTTCATGATTACAGTTTGGCTTGCGGCTCTACAGCAGTTAGGAGCAGGGTGTTGTAGTACACATCCTAATTGAATTGTGCTGTTCTGCCTATGTACTGCAGCCACGTTTTGTGAGCTCAGCCTCAAAATCATTTTCCTGCAGTGCACTGTTGGGATCTGCCATTTTCCATCTAGTCAACTTGGGCAGTCAAAAAGCAAATTGCAGTTCGAAAACCATAGAGGGAACAGTGTCATCTTACTGACATGCATCACCCTAAACCTAATAAGACAGGTTCGCTGGCCTTACGTATATGGGGTTTTTTCAGCCAGCCATGTGAGTTCCTACAGGACTGAAGCTATTCACGAGGAGGAAGGGGGGTGGACCCAGAGTACCACTGCAGAGGCCATAAAGGAGCATTACAAAGGCTTTTAAATGTTAACCAAAATTAGAGCTTGGGAAAAATAGGGTCAGAAATCCTCCCAGGCATCTTGGAGTTACTCTGAACCTGTTTTTCTATTAGTATTTATGGTAGTTCTCATAATATCCTTATAGTGTGACAGAACCCCTAATAGCATTCCACAGAATATTCTACTAGAACAAGGTCCATTTAAATTCAACAGAGATGTTCATCTTCACTGAGAAATAAACTTGTTGTGTTGTAGTGGCGCTATGGTTTCTGATAGTGACGTGGCCTTTCTTTGTTTCTGTGTGTGTCCTCTGTGGGCTGGTGGGCATGGCACAGGCTATGAGAAGTACAATTCCATGCGAGCTGACCCGGCACTGTGCTTCCTGGAACGAGTTGGTATGCCCGATGCCAAGGCCATAGCTGCCGAGCAAAGAGGAACAGACATGCTAGCAGATGGTGGAGATGGGTAAGAAGGACACTTTAAAATTTGAATAAACTTTATGTCAGTATCACATCTACTGGCAGATTCAATTCTTATTCTGTACTACACACTGTATTATGTCTGTTTTGAACTTAAATAATGTTCACTGGTATATTCTATTTGTATATCATAATGACTGTTGAAGCAAAATACATTATCTAGTTAATCTGAAACTTGTTTGTCTTTTTCAAGTGGCATTGCCCACTCCTTCCCTCTACTCCTCCATGTCCCCTGCCATGGCTACAAGTTTGACATACTGATAGAGTTGCTTTTGATACTAAACCCAGAATTAAAAGTAGCATTAGGCAGATCATCACTCTTTCCTACCTCCAGCCCTTTGCTTATGAGTACAATTTAAACACATTTTGTTGTTGTTCTACCTAGGGGAGAATTTGATAGAGAAGATGAAGACCCAGAATATAAACCAACCAGAACACCATTCAAAGATGAAATAGATGTAAGAACTTGAGTATATTGGCTTTTATAGTGTCATTAAAATATTATATACCTATATAAGACTTGTTAAACTTTATAGATAATGGCCTTTTCTCTGAAAGAGAAAGCAAAATGAAACCCCAAATTAAAATAATTCTGTTTCTTGCTTTGCTTTCAAGGAATTTGCAAATTCTCCTCTAGAGGATAAGGAAGAATCCATGGAAATCCACAGCACAGGTGAGGCCCCAGGAAGGTCAGTAGAGCAGAGCAGACGTGTGCTACAGTTGTTGCTCACATCCCAGGGACTTAAGCCATTTCACCATGGTGCTGTCTTAAAATGTTATTTCTTCTATACTGAGCTGTCTCTTTTGTGAATAATTTTTAATTCTTGCTTATGGTTGTGTTTTTATTACATCAGATTTCTTGATAGAGCTATTTTTTCAACTTGAGTTTATTGATCTATCTGTATTTTACACTAATTAGTAAAAAAATCCAAGCATCTTTAAAATACATCTCTTAGGAGTGGGGCATTTGCTAAGTATTTATCTGAAATATTGCCAGTTTATTTAGAATATTACCCTTTCACCTATATAAAATAATTAAGCTATAATTGTGCAATTATTTTTTATATTCGAGATTATTATTTTGTATTCATTATAGGAGAGCACCCTTATGATGTTGTTCGTGTTGTAAAGTATGCTTCTTTATGTAGGGCTGAGAAATAAACTTATTTTTCCCTCTCTAAGGACTCAGAAAGGAAATGGTTTATAACTTCCAAACTAATATTATTCCCTTATTTATATTTTTAAAATAAAGGCTCTGAGATGCCCTTTCCCACACTGTCATTTGAATGTGAATGAGTCATCCTGTTTGTTGAAAAATCTTGTGTATTGCAAGATTGCAGCTACGCATTTCAAAAATGTCTTTCCACTTCCCCAGGCAAGCACAGTGAGAGCAATGCTGAGTTAGGCCAACTTTACTGGCCTAACACTTCAACCCTGACTACACGTCTGCGCCGGCTCATTACTGCCTATCAGCGCAGCTATAAACGGCAACAGATGAGGCAAGAGGCCCTAATGAAGACTGACCGGCGCAGACGGCGGCCTCGGGAGGAAGTGAGAGCTCTGGAGGCAGAAAGGGAAGCTATTATATCTGAGAAACGGCAAAAGTGAGTTTCCTGAGGGTTTTTGCTCAACTCCTGGTACAGTCCCCTGTACTCTTAAAGGCCCATAAGAGACAGGGATCCTGGACGGCGCCCGTGGCTCAAGGAGAAGGTCACTGGCCCTGTATACCGAGGGTGGCGCAGGTTCAAACCTGGCCTTAGCCAAAAAAATAAACACTGAAAAGCCACCCAATAAACATTCAGTGCCTGATCAGAAAAAAAAATTAAAAAATTATTAAAGAGACAGGGATCCTACCAAATATAGTGACCAACAGTGAAAGCCTCACTATGTCACAGCAATTGGTCTCCCCAGCCCCAGAATAAGTACCATGTATATGGTCTGAGGGAAAGAGGGAACAAACACCCAATAAACTTTTAGCCTTTTTTCCTGAGTAGGATGCAGGCTGTCGTCATCTTTCTAACAGGTGGACAAGAAGAGAAGAAGCTGATTTCTACCGTGTGGTGTCCACTTTTGGGGTGATTTTCGACCCCATGAAACAGCAGTTTGACTGGAACCAATTTCGAGCTTTTGCCAGACTTGATAAAAAGTCTGATGAGAGTTTGGAGAAATACTTCAGTTGTTTTGTGGCCATGTGTAGGCGAGTGTGCCGAATGCCCACCAAGCCAGATGATGGTAGGTACCTTTAGTAACAAAGTTCTGTAGTACAAGGCTGAGATGGAGAAAAAGAAGAAAAGTGTGTGAGTTTTTCCTAAGCAAACACAAGTGCCTCTGTGTTCCAGAACCACCTGACCTCTCCTCCATGATTGAGCCGATCACAGAGGAGCGAGCGTCCAGGACTTTGTACCGCATCGAGCTGTTGCGGAAGATCCGCGAGCAGGTTCTTCATCACCCCCAGCTGGGAGAGAGGCTGAAGCTCTGCCAGCCCAGCTTGGACCTGCCAGAGTGGTGGGAATGTGGAAGGCATGACCGAGACTTGCTGGTTGGTGCTGCTAAACACGGGGTTAGCCGGACAGACTACCATATCCTCAATGACCCTGAGTTATCCTTCTTGGATGCACATAAGAACTTCGCTCAGAACAGAGGGACAGGGAACGTATCTTCTTTGAACCCACTGGCAGTTGGGTTTGGCCAGGCTCCTCCTGTCATCTCATCCGCTCACATTCAAGATGAAAAGGCAGTGGAACAAGCCGAAGGCAAAGCAGAGGAGTCTGAAAACTCAACTGCCAAAGAGAAATCTGAGGGGAAAGAAGAGGAAGAGGAAACCGGTGGTGGGGGGAAGGAGAGCAAGCAGGAAGGTGAGGCTGAGGCCAGCTCTGTAAAAAATGAACTGAAAGGTGTGGAGGTCAATGCAGACCCCGGGTCCAAGTCGCTCTCAGAGAAAGGTTCCGAAGAAGATGAAGAGGAAAAACTGGAGGATGACGATAAGTCGGAAGAATCTTCCCAGCCTGAAGGTAAGGCCTTGCCACCAGGCCTCTTTCCTGATTTCACAGTAGCTTAGTGTGAAATGCATTGTTCCCAAGGGCTTTTTTCTTTTTTAAGAGTAATTAGTGTACATTTTCTTTTGTGAAGGGATCATTTCAGGTTATTCATAAGATGGATAGTTTGGTACCTTACAGTATGTAAACATGAAATCTCAAAAAGTGTAAGCTCCAAGAAGAGTTTTATGTTTACAGTAACAACTTCTGGTTTAAAGGTGGAGGTTAACTTTATGGGTTGCAGGGCATTAAGAATTCCATGTCATTCTGATGGGGACAAATAAATGTGAAGGTAGAGGTCAGAGGTTCATTCATTGAGTAAATACTACAAATTACTTAAAAATAAATGGTGCTTAATTTATTTTGGTTTAATTTATAAGCAAAAGAAGGAGTAGAATCTGAAAATAACCAGTTTTCTAAGTCACATGTGGCTGTGACTGGCACAAAATTTAAAAAAGTGCCATATTGTGCTGCCTGCTATAGCCATAACTTTTCACCTTTAGCCAAAATGTTAGCCCTTTCCAACTGGGTGCAAGAATATAGGTTCTCGGGTCAGAGACTGGGTTGGCTTTCTAGGCTTCTCTAAGATTAACTTACACAGCACTAGATGGCTGGTGATGTAGCCTCTCTAAGCCTCTGCTGCTTCATCTGGAAAATGGAAATCACAATTTCTTGTGTTAAGGGTTGTTGCAAGTTTTAGATGACAGACATGTGAGAATGCCCTCTTACCTTTCTAGCACACAGTAGTAGGTACTCGGTAAGGTGGAGCTGATTAGCACCCAGATTTTTAACTGTGCCCTCTCTAAACTGGTCTCAGTGATATTCTGGTTGTGAGTAATGCACATTAACTCATTTCTCAGCAGGAGCTATCTCTAGAGGGAAGAATTTTGATGAAGAAAGTAATGCTTCTATGAGCACTGCTAGGGATGAAACCCGAGATGGATTCTACATGGAGGACGGAGATCCTTCAGTAGCTCAGCTCCTGCACGAGAGAACATTTGCCTTCTCATTTTGGCCTAAGGTTGGCAGGTTTTTGTTACTGTTTTGTTGCTTTTTCTTTTGTTGGCCAAAAAAGGAGTAGGGTGGAAGAAATCTTTTTAGTTTGATTTTTCAGGTAATTTTAAGGTGAATTTTAACACAGTGTATGAAGACTATAGATTTTTCTTACATTTTTAAAGAATGGTCTGGAAATGCCCAAAGAAAAAAATGATAGAATACATTTATAATAGAATAAGAAAGATGATATTTAAAAAAAAAAAAAAGTAAGGGCTTCCTACAGCTTTTTTGTTTAGTCACCTGTGTTGTCCAGTATAATGTACGGGTTATCATTCAAATGGATTCATCTTTTGGCACAATAAAAAATGTGTGGGTTTTTAAAACTTGTTTTACATTTTTTTTACCTGAATCAGAGCTTTCACATTTATGACAACTTCATATATTTGGAAGTCTACCATCTTAACTCAGGAGAGGTTTGTCTATTGACCCATTTGCTCCAATATATTATGAGATAATTCCAGATGTAGTTATTTATAACCAAAACAGAATGGAAATGACTTTTTTGGCTAAAGCATAATTTTATAATAAATCCCTATGTAATTTGGGTCTGTTTTTCAGGGTGGGGAAATAATCATCCCAATCACCATAACAGAGCTTGTCTGGTTTAAAACAAACAACACAAAAAAATGGGTATCAGTTGACTCATCCCCAGGCTGGGCTTTCACAGTGTTAGTCCTGTTTAAGAAACAAGGTGAATGTTTTAACGGAAGATTGTCCTGTTGAAGACGTCTTTTTTTCTGTGTATATCCCTTTATTTCCCCTGTTATGCCGATCTTCCTTTTTGAATAGAGAAAGGAGTTTCCCAGATTAGTCAAAGGTTATAGTAGCAGGCACTTTTAATCTATGGAAACTCAGTCTAAAGCTGTAATTAGAATTTTTTAATGTACACGCTTCAATGAAATTTGAAGTGATAATAGGTGGGGAATGCAAATTGACATTCATTAGGTGTTCCTAGGTTGGTTCTCGTTTCATAATGCTGAACTTTATTAATAGTGACGCTAATGATGTCCCACTTCCTGGGACACACTGCAGTCCAGCCTGTAGATCTTGAAGGGCCAGGGCAGCAAGATGCTAAATGCAGGGTTTCCATTGTCATCCACTGACGTTCACGACAGCTCTCTATGGAGCTTGAACAAGAGGTACTTTTTAAATATAAGGGTATTTTAAAGGCTGTAGTTAATATAGTATGATTTTCTGTTTTATGTAGTTCATTGTTTGTAATTGAAAAATGTAAGTTTGCTGTGTTGGAGCCACCTAGGACTTTCTTCTAGAGCAGTGCCATTATGGGGAATTTCATTTATTTACTTTCTTATTTGGCATTTTACCTTGTTTTTTTTTTTACATTTTTCCCTCCAATTGACTTTTAGGCATTTTATGCTCTTTTGCATCCTAATGGATATGTTTATCTAGTAATATTAACCAGGCCTTTGTTACAATTTGCTGTGACTTTTCTTCTCCCTCCAGGATAGAGTAATGATAAACCGATTAGACAACATCTGTGAAGCAGTGTTGAAAGGCAAGTGGCCAGTAAATAGGCGACAGATGTTTGATTTCCAGGGCCTCATCCCTGGTTACACGCCCTCCACCATGGACAGTCCCCTGCAGAAGAGGAGCTTTGCTGAGCTCTCCATGGTCGGCCAGGCCAGCATCAGTGCGAGTGAGGACATCACTGCTTCTCCCCAGTTGTCAAAGGTAAGTTAGAGTGGTTCCTTCCTGAAGTTTAAAGGGAAGCTCAAAATCATTACTCAGTGTAGGGGCTTGTGTTTCACTGAGTTCTTTAGAAATAAAATGACTGCTGCTTCCTCAGCTCCATGCACCAGTCCTGAATGTTTAACTCCTCAAACTTCTGGTTCCTTATTTCTGAAAGCTAGCCCATAGAGTAGATACAGTTTTTGCTCCTTGCTCACTGTTCTGTTGAAATTTTTCAATAGGAAGATGCCCTCAACCTCTCCATCCCTCGCCAGCGGAGAAGGAGGAGGAGAAAAATTGAAATTGAGGCTGAAAGAGCTGCCAAGAGGCGAAATCTCATGGAGATGGTTGCCCAGCTTCGAGAGTCTCAGGTGGTCTCAGAAAATGGACAAGAAAAAGTTGTAGATTTATCAAAGGCCTCAAGAGAGGCAACAAGTTCTACCTCAAATTTTTCATCTCTTACTTCAAAGTTTATCTTGCCTAATGTCTCAACACCGGTGTCTGATGCCTTTAAGACTCAAATGGAACTGCTCCAAGCAGGCCTTTCGCGCACACCCACCACAAGGCATCTGCTTAATGGCTCCCTAGTGGACGGAGAGCCTCCCATGAAGAGGAGGCGGGGCAGGAGGAAAAACGTGGAGGGCCTTGATCTGCTTTTCATAAGCCACAAACGGACGTCATTGAGTGCAGTAAGTCGGGGGGCTCTGTTGCACTGCGCATGCCCATGTTGACAGCCAGGGGCCCCACACTGTGGTCCATGCTGGGCTGTGTTTCTCTCAGCAGCATGCAATGAAAGCTGACTTCTTCCACTGAAGAAATAGTAGTACAATAAGCACAGTTACAGTTCTGAGCTGGAAAATTGTGTTGATCACTGATAAAGGTCACTCGGCCTGAACGAAGTGTAGCTTCAGGATTTATTCTTCCCAAGTTCTGCTCTGTGAATTACTCTTGGAAGAATAGTCCAAAGAAAACACATGTTCTTTTGAGCCTAGAATTGTTATCTCTGAATTCTTGAGGTGGAAAAGTTTCTGCTCTTAAAATTATTGGTATGTTTTGGGGCCTATGTTTATTAGATTAGCATAAATGTTTAGTGTCAGAACTAAGATGTGTGTTCATGTACAAAGCTAATGACTGCAAATTCCACCTCCATAAACAGATGTTTTAAAAATCTGAGCTTCATCTTTGCTAGTTTGGGTTTGAATGAAATTGTAGACTAATGGATTTTGACTTTTCCCTTTTCAATTCAAAGGAAATGAATACAGTGTAATAAAAATGATTTTCTTTCCCAGTCTGTTTTCAATCATACCACCTAAAAATGTGGTGTCTGACTTACCAATGGCAAGGATTTTACCCCAAAGAACAGTTTCACGTGCTGTCTTCTTAAAGGGTTAATTAGCACTAGATGTCCTGACCCCAGGCCCTGAGCTTGTCTGTGCTGTGAGGAGCTGGCACTGCTGGAAGCCTCACTGGCACTGGGCCACAGTGGGCCTTCCTGTGGGCAGCAAGACACGATGTGGGAAATACTGGAATTCCAGATTGAGGGAAGACAATTGTTTGTTTCAATGTATTTTTCCTATTCCATTCCTCTTATTTTCCCATTTTCTATTTCTTGAACCTAAAAATAAATAACTTAAATTTTATTGAGTTAGAGTTTAAAAATGGCAAAATACCATCCACTGAAACGTGTTTGCCCTCTGGCAGAGTCTGATAAGAACAGAATCATCTATGTGGTTAAGAGTAAAATTTCAAGGCTGATTACTAAGGCATCAGTCATAAGAATGGTCATACTATGAATTTATTGTTGATCGCATACTTGTTTTTAGAATACTATAGAAATTCACTCTATAAGGGACCAGCTGTGTGACTACTGTATATTCTGTAAATTCAGATGCCACTTCCCAGGGGTGTGGCCTTCATTTATACTACTGGTGATTAGCTTTCCTTGAGACTACCCTACCTCTGATAGATTTTGTTGACTACAAAAACCTTTCTCCATAAACTTTAACAAATCAGGGGATTCTTACAGCTGAAACTTCTTTTTATTTATATCATGTTTAATATTTGGATCCTGACACATACTTATCTGTGCCCTAGTATTAGAAATTAATAGTGTAGCCCCAATGCTATTTTCCTGGTGCACATGCTCATCCTGTATTAGATTTGAGTCTGACTGTACTCATTTCACTATTTCAAGTTGTTATTAAGAAGTTATTGGTATTTTTCTTTTTCAAAAGCTCATTTAGCAACCAGGCTGAAGCCTGGGAGATGCCTAATAGATGTTAGAGAATGCATATTTAAGTCTTTTCTTTTTTAATTGTCAAATTTTGAAACATTGAGAATCCCCTTGTGGTATTGTGGAGGGTGATAAACACACACATAACATACAGGGAGAATGCCGACTGATCTGTAAATCACCAGAGGAGTATGTGAAGGTCAGGAGTGCTCCCTGCCTGGAACAGGACAGATCCTTTTTAAGCTTGTATTACATTAGGACTCTAACTGGGGATCCTTTTGTGCTACCATGAAAAGTGAGGGTACATTGGAAACTGGCCCTGTTCCCTGACCCAAGCACTTGAGAGTCAAAGAGTAAAGTCCTGACAGGTGCTTGCATTGGAGAACTCACTGTTTAAGAGGATGGGGTGACAGATAAATAATGTATCATAGTTGTGCGTGTGTGCCATAATCAAGGCATGCCCGGGCTTTATGAGCCCAGGGAAAGGCTGGAGTAGAGGGGGAGGATATAGGGAGAAGCAAGTGAGGAAGTTTTCCTAGATATAGCCATGCTTTAGAAAAGTTTTGAAGTTCATGTAGGAGTTAGTCATTTGAAAAGCACTGGGCAGAGAGCATGTGCAGGAGGACTGAGGCAATAGAGAGCCCCTCATGGTCAGTGACTGAAGGTTCCTGGCTGGGGAGTTTGCTGAGGAGGTGAGCTTGGAGATGAGGCAGTATGCAAATCATGGAGGGCCTTGATGGCCATGCTAAAGAACTTGGATTGCACCTCAAAGTGATAGGAACCTGATTAATAAAGGAGTGATGTGGCCTAAGTTTTTGAACTGGGAAAAGCTGTGTTATAGAAAACCAACTCCAGTGTGACAGCATTGAAGGTTAAATTGGAGAGAGTAAGGCTGGCATCAGGAAGGTCACTAGGGAAGATCGCAGTAACCCAATGGGAAATGAGAAAGGCCTGAGCCTGGTGTGTCCATGGCAATGAAGAAGTGGGTGTCTAGGGTTTGAAACAAGAGTTTATGGGCAGCTAGCGGCTGGATGAAGGTATAGACCAGGCTCCAGTTAAGGTTGTTGTTTCAGAACACATAACCTAACAAAAAATGTTGCATTGTCAACAAAATTATATTGTGCACAAAGCGCCAATAAGTTACTTATAAATGGGATTTTGGAATATACCTTTAGTATAAGTTACCTTTAATGATATCCAGGAATCCTCAGGAGAGATGAAGCGGCTTCCTTTGTGCACATCCGTCTCAGACTGCACCACCTGTGTTGAATTCCTGGTGGCTTGGTTGGGATTTCAAAACATGAAGCCCTGATGGACTGAATTTTCTACCTAATTACTAATTCTACATTGTAAATAATGATATAAAAGTTTGCTCTTCTAATTTAATAGCTGTCCCCCAGATGACACAGTTTCGAGTAACGTTTTCTTCTTTTTAATCAAAGGTAGTGTTATGTCATGCTAGGATGGCATTTTCTTGGAATAGGACATGGTTGGAATCTCTTCATGTGAGAATTCAGACCATTGTCGATTTTCTGCAGGAGGATGCTGAGGTGACCAAAGCTTTTGAAGAAGATATAGAGACCCCACCAACAAGAAACATTCCTTCTCCTGGACAGCTGGACCCAGACACGCGGATCCCTGTTATAAATCTTGAAGATGGGACTCGGCTGGTGGGGGAAGATGCTCCTAAAAATAAAGATTTAGTTGAATGGCTGAAGCTGCATCCTACTTACACTGTTGATATGCCAAGTTATGTACCAGTAAGTATTTGAGAGTTTAGAGTCGGAAGGAGACTTGCTAGGCCAGTCCTCTTTGCTCCCACCCACTGGGGAAATCCTGACAGCTAGTCCCTCTGCCTTTTGAATGATTGTCTCCTGGTCTCAAGCATTTCCCAGTTTTTTGTTGTCGGATCTTCTGTATTAGAGAAACTAGCTTCTGGTTTGTCTTCCTGCAGGCAGCCTTACAGTTATTTGAAGATGTCTGTTATGTACCACCTTACTTTTCCTTCTCCCACGAACACAGATGATTCTTCAGTTATTCTTTGCACACCGTGGTTTCCAGGTGGTCTCAGTATTGGGGTCATTTTCTAGATGCACTTTCACTGGTCCCCAGACCAGACCCTCCAGGCCAGAGTGCTGTGAAGCCATTACTTCTAGAGACTTGATGGGTTAATGGAACCCAAGATTTTATTAGCTGCTTTTTCAGCCAGCTAATGTTTGTACCTTATACTAATAATAAACATTAGACAATCCCTATCTCCAAATGGTTTGTTACACATAATGTTTGCTAACTGGCTATGCAAATCTTCTGCTTCCTATGTTTATATAATTGAAGTTTTAAAAATGTGAAAGTAGGCTTTATATTTTATTTAGTCAGTCCAGCCTAGTAGTGTTCTTGCCACTCAGACTGTGCCACCCCACACCTCCTTATTGATCCTCTCATCCCTTGGTTGGCTCTCATCACAGTCTCATGTTGTCAGATGGGAAATCATCTCTGTGTCCCTTCAGGCCGCTGACTAGAATGATAATAGTAAAGATACTACAGAAGGTTTCCTTTAAAAATATCACCACCCTGTTAAACAGTTGAAGAAAAATGTTAAATGAAGTTACTGATAAAAGGAAAAGCAAATTCTCATCTTATGTGTGTGTTTTGTTCCTTCATGGACGGGTAAAAGGGAAGGGGGGTTCTTTCAAACAATAGTGGTTTCCAGAAATTTAAACGAGTTTTGAAATTTACATAAGAGTGGAAAACAACCTGAGAGTTATCTTTGACATTTATATATGAAAAAGTAAATACTAAATACAGTTTTATTCAATACATTTTTTCTTTTGCAGAAGAATGCAGATGTGCTGTTTTCCTCATTTCAGAAACCGAAACAGAAACGACATAGATGTCGAAACCCTAATAAATTGGATATAAATACTCTGACAGGAGAAGAAAGGGTGCCTGTTGTCAATAAACGAAATGGGAAGAAGGTAAATGTTGGGAAAGAGAATTGGTCTCTGTGTGATTTTGTTATTCCAGAAAAAAGTATTTTATCCTGCCATCTTTTATAAGTAAAAAGAATCATCTTTCTTCCAGAATTGTGTGTGTGTGGAAAGGGGATGAGGAAGAGGAAAGTGAGGGGGGTGGAGGGGAAGACTTCCTGCATCTTTAATCACTTGTCAAATGCCTCTACCCAGATGGGTGGAGCCATGGCGCCTCCAATGAAGGATCTACCCAGGTGGCTGGAAGAAAATCCTGAATTTGCGGTCGCTCCAGACTGGACTGATATAGTTAAGCAGTCTGTAAGTACAAGCTTCATTTCTGTCAAGAAAGGTATCTATACAAGACTGTTTTTTTAAAAAAATTTGGCCATTAATTATTCAGTTATAACTTATTCTTAGAATGAAAGAATTGATATAATACATCATTTTCATATATCCTTTCATACATCATTAATACATCATCATTTCTTACATCAATACATCATTAATCCAAAGTGAATTCATTTGTCAGCGCCAACTTAAAAGGATTGTATAGAAATACACATTCACAGTCTTTGGAGGTAGACTTACTGTAGGGGAACACCCCAGGTAAGCCTATTCAGCAGCCTATCTGTGGAATGGAATAAATTTATGATATTTGAAATCATTAATATTTACTGTGATTTTTGAGACATATATACTTTTTTTTTTTTTTTTTTTTTTTGAGATAGGGCTTTGCTCTGTTGCTTGGGCTAGGGTGCAGTGGTATCTTCACACCTCACTGTAACCTTAATATAACCTTAGCCTTCTGAGCTCAAGCTCTTCCTGCCCCAGCCTCCCGAGTAGCTGGAACTACAGGCACCTGCCACAACAACTGGTTAATTTTTCTAGTTTTAGTAGAGACAGGGTCTCACTCTTGTTCAGGCTGATCTCAAACTCCTAAGCTCAAAGGATCGTCCTACCTGGGCGGTGCCTGTGGCTCAAAGGAGTAGGGCACCGGCCCCACATGCCAGAGGTGGCGGATTCAAATGATCATCCTACCTCGGCCTCCCGGAGTGCTAGGATTATAAGCATGAACCACTACACCTGCCGGTACTAAATACAAATTTTAATTCATCAGATTTTTCATGTTTTTCAGTTACTTTTTTTTCTTCTTGCATATATTTGAAATATGCAAAATAACCCATAATGGAGTGTATGAAAACATCCTATACTTAATGTGTAAAACTGCCTATTGTCTTTTTTTCTTAAACTTTATTCAAATTAATGAGGGAAAACTGCATATTTTCTTATGTTATAAAATTATACTCTTGTAATTTTCTTCTCTTTTTCTCTCATACAGAATCTTTTATTAAGAGACACTTATTAATTGACAAATACAGTTGTACATATTCAGGGTGGACCAGGGGGCATTGATCCATTTCCATACTGTGTACTTTCTGATGTATTATTTCTGGAGTTCGTTGTGGACATGGTCCCCTCAGCACTGACCTCTCTGATAGAGTAGCTATTAGCAATTGTTCTGCAATTCAGCCTAATTCAGGGAAGCTAACATACTTTTGCCTTCATAATTAGTCACTGAGCTTTTAGATTGGAAATAATTTCTTAGATATTTCCATTTAGCATATCAGAAGTCCACATGGAAATTACATTTTCTTCCATAGTCTTTACAGTCACTGTTTGCTGCCTGTTTTCCTTCAGGGTTTTGTTCCTGAGTCCATGTTTGACCGTCTTCTCACTGGGCCTGTGGTGAGGGGAGAAGGAGCGAGCAGAAGAGGAAGAAGGCCCAAAAGTGAAATCGCCAGAGCAGCCGCAGCTGCTGCTGCTGTCGCCTCCACATCAGGGATCAACCCTCTGTTGGTGAACAGCCTGTTTGCAGGAATGGACCTGACGAGCCTTCAGAATCTCCAGAATCTCCAGTCTCTCCAGCTGGCAGGCCTCATGGGCTTCCCTCCAGGACTGGCAACAGCTGCCGCTGCCGGAGGCGACGCTAAGAGCCCTGCTGCCGTGCTGCCCCTGATGCTGCCGGGGATGGCAGGCCTGCCCAATGTGTTCGGCCTGGGCGGGCTGCTCAACAACCCTCTGTCAGCTGCTGCTGGAAACACCACTACTGCTCCTAGTCAAGGAGAACCGGAAGACAGCACTTCAAAGGTAGAAGAGAAAGGAAATGAGAAGGGAGATGAGAACAAAGACTCTGAGAAAAGCACAGATGCTGTTTCAGCTGCTGACTCTGCAAATGGATCTGTTGGTGCTGCTACTGCCCCGGCCGGGTTGCCCTCAAACCCGCTGGCCTTCAACCCTTTCCTCCTGTCCACTATGGCTCCGGGCCTCTTCTACCCATCCATGTTTCTACCTCCAGGACTGGGGGGATTGACGCTGCCTGGGTTCCCAGCATTGGCAGGACTTCAGAATGCCGTGGGCTCCAGTGAAGAAAAGGCTGCTGACAAGGCCGAGGGAGGCCCCTTCAAAGACGGAGAGACCCTCGAAGGCAGCGATGCCGAGGAGAGCCTGGATAAGACTGCAGAGTCCTCCCTCTTAGAAGATGAAATAGCACAGGGTGAAGAGCTGGACTCGCTTGATGGGGGGGACGAAATAGAAAACAATGAAAATGATGAATAACCAGTACCAGTTCCAGTTCAAGTGTTTAAAACTTTTGACAAGTGGTAGTCCTACTGTTTACACTCACAGTTAATGTTCATACCTAGTTTTATAAGCTGTTCTGTAACATAGTGTAGCAAAAAAAAAAAAAGAAGAAGAAGAAGTCCAAGTCATGTTATACAGGTGTGTCAAAAGGTATCTTGGTCATTAAGTATTGTGCAGTGCATTATTTATTATCCCTAGGAGAGATGAAATTTGCAAGGTGATCATGTCTTTTTAAGGAAACTTACATAATGCTCTGCTTTTCTTTTTTTCTTTTGGTACCATTGGTATTATAATAAAAAGCAATTTGTAACTGAGCGGCACTAATGGAAGGAAGTGCTGGTCAAAGGAAGTATGAAGTTATGTATTTAATTTTTTAATTTTAATTTTTAATTTTTTGCTGTGAAGGTCAAGATGAAATTTACCATGCATATCATACTTGCTCATTTGTTTCCCTTTTTGACTGTACAGGGGTTCCCACACTTGTGCATACACACACATCATACACTCTGACAATCTCCACGCTAGTGTGAACGTCTCTGTCCTGAGGCGCAGCAATAATAAGGCAGCTGTTGAATGTGAAGGGTCCCTTTGGAAAATTAACCTACTGGAAGGGTTCTTGCCAGACAGAACTACAGTCCCATTGTCTCGTGGTCTTGTAATGCACTGGTATAAACAAAATAAATAGACGGATAAATAAAGAGTGAGAGAAGAGAGAATCAGGTACCTTTTTTAAATTAAAGGACTTTGTTACTTTAGCCACAAAGCTAAAACAGCATTACCTCAGCTCTAAACTAGCCTTGAAGTTTACAGACATGACTTTGTAAATGTATTGTTTTTCTTTGTTGTGATGTCCTTTTATTTTTTTCTTTGAAAACTGCTATCATGTAAGATAAAATGTAAATTGCTGCCAACTGTAGTAATGATGCTTTTAATAAAAGTGACCCATGATATGCAGAGATGTAATTATAGAATGTAGTATGTAGGGAAACTGGTGTTCAGTCTATTTTTTATATTCGCAATAGACGCAAATACAGCATTCTGGCTTTTGTAGTTTCTTGATATATCCTCTTATGCAAGATTAGCTTTTAGCAACACATTAAAGTGACTGTCTTAGAGACTAGACAGGAAGGAAAACCTTGAATTACCTTCACATAATTCCACTCCAGATATCTCAACAGAGAGGCACACAAAACCCCCCTATTACTCTCGCAAAAGGGCATCTGAGACTGAGAACACTTAGAAATGTGTGCAGCGCGTGATAATGTGGTACCCTGAAGAACAAAAGGGCAAAAGAAAAATGAGGCTTTAATAGGCACGATATCTAGGTCATTTATCCTTGGTTAATGGGTAGAAAAACACAATGCCCTAGTGTCAGCAAGGAACACAAAGGCACTCTGGTGTCCTGCAGACCAGCGCTGGATGCCAGAAACCAGTGTGTGGAAAAACCCATGTGGAATTAAAACAGACCCACTTAAGCACGCACGCGCACATGCACAGTCTCAAGGGCTACTGATTTGTGGACCTCGTTATGACCTCTGATATTTAAAGTAAAGTATAATTTGAGATCTACCATTTTTTACCTTTTTATGTCACCTGAACAGATGCAAACCTGCATTCCATCCAGTTAAAGGGAAGAAGAGGAAGAGATGTAGCCCAGGTGGTTCTGTGCGTGTTGCCTCCCTTCTCCCCCCCACCCCCAGGACAGGCATGCCGTCCACCCCCACCCAGTGTGCTGTAAGACAGACAGTCACAGTTTCTTCCAGACAGGGAGATTTAGTTAATTCATCTCCCCATGTGATGAATTAACTACCATCATGATTCTGGAAAGGAGCCTGTGATTGTTTTTGCTCATCCGTGTTACTATTACCTCCTGAAAGTTACGGTCATGGTACGCATTGGAGAGAAGTGCCTTTAGGAGTGAGTCTTCTGAAATGGAGTTCTTTGAACGTGAAAAGGAAGTCTAGATCTGCATAAAGGACAGGGAACTTAAATATTGAAATTACTAAAGGGATTTTTAGCCTTTAAATAACTAAAAGTTTAGTAGGGAGAATGTGTTTAGTAAAATGAGTACTAAAAGGTCCTTTTCCTGAAGTTCTTTATAGTATCATAAATTTTCCTGTGAATCTTTGTAAGTGAAGACTACAACAGGACTCTGTTCCTGTTAGAATAAGGGCAATGATGATCTTCAAAGTAAAGGCATCACTTGCAGTCAGCAGCCTGCTATGTGCGTTATCTGCTATGTTACCATGGCTTTAGTCATTCAGATTTTCATATTGGACAATGTATGTTTTCTTCCAATGGAATTCTTAGTAATTTTGAATCTATTTAAATAACAAGTATTTTCGATTCAGTTTGGTGGTAAGTGGTGTGGATAAAGTGATGAGGTGCTAATACTGTTCTTCCCTGGACAGGCAGAAGGCTAACCCTAACCCTAACCTGCTGGCAGTAAGGGCAGGGTTTGAACCCAGGCACTCTGGCTTCAGAGTCTACATATGCATTCATGAAATACTGCACTGTTAGTTCTTTGAAAGAAAATTACTATGTAGGGATGATTTGAAGGGTTTGGTGTTTCTATATATTATATTTCCCTTCACCCCTTCTTAATGGATCTTAAGTTTAGGAGTTAAGATAAAGTTAGTTGACTTAGAGCCTAGAACAGTCTGAACTCTGGCTAAGAAAACTTGAATGCAGTAACCTCATTTAAATTTGAATTTTTTTTTCCCCACAAAAAAAAATTTTTTTATAAAGAAATTGAGTCTTTCGAAAGATGAACTTACCCAAAATAAGTCAGATACATTGCCAACCTGGAATTTGACCCCAGACTGTTCTAACTCCAAAGCCCAGGTTCTTAACCATTGTGCTAGTGTAATTACATTCATCAACAAACATTGGGACTATGTGCTGTGCTGGGAATATAGAAATGAAAACAAAAACAAAACCCAGACTAGACCTGCTGTCATGCAGCTTGTATTCTAACGGGATGAGACGGATGATAGATTACAAATAAAATGTTTGCAGGAAGAGCAAGGAAGACTATTAAATAAAGGAATAGAGTGACCAGGAAAGAACTCTGGAAGGAACTGCCCTGGCTGGAGAATGTTCTAGGCAAAAGGAATAGCAAATACAGAGATGCCTTGATTTGGGAATGAGCTTGGAATAAGGAGCAGTAGGGAGCCTGTCTGCCAAAAAGAGTTTGAGGCAGGGAATAGATTAGGTAGGTCCTGGTTTAGGGTTTGGATTTCATTGTAAGTACTGTAGAATGTCTTAGAAGGTCTTAATACAGGAAAATTATAATCACCTTTAAAAAAAAAAATCATGGCTACTATAGAAAACAAATGGCTTGTAAAGGGGAGTCAGGAACTTCATTTGTGAGGCTGCTGTACCAGGTCAAGGTAGTGGGTGGTAATGAGGAAAGAAAGTGGATGGTTTGGGGATGTATTTTAAAGAGGCAGAGCTTCCAATTTAACTGAATTCTTCAGTGAATAATTTGAATCAATTTTTTAGGACTACAACCAAAATAATACCCAAAAGGTAAAACCAACTGATACAGAATGTTTACTAAGTTTTTTAATTTAATTTTATTTTTTTAAAATAAGAATGCCATGGTTAGCGTTACATGAAGAAGATCCTGGGAACAGACTTTTTTTAATGTACTGTTAGAAAACTTGATTTTTAGTTCAGTGAAAATTATTTGTTAATTATCTTTGGAAAGGGTTTTCAGAAATTATCTGACAGGGATAGGGGATGAGAATATATGAGCATTCTTGAAGCGATTTGTGCAGTGAACATCTTGTCTTTAAGGGCCAGCAATAAATTTAAATTAGAAAGCAAAACAATGTAAATGACTTCTAACAAGCACTTACAAGTGAGAATAGATCTTATTCATTCAATTTGGCTCTGTAATAAGCAATTTTATATATTTTCTTAAGCACAGGTAAGATTTACCACAGCTTTATAGACATAGTAAACCACATTTGGCAAAATAGATAAATAAATTACCTTCTGGAATATTTTGTCTAACGTAAGCACTTTATCATTGAATTTCTTGGTAGAGGAGTCAACAGTTTAGGAATTCTGGTAACAGGATGGTGATTCTTGAAGCATTTCAGACTAATGAGGTCATTTTATATAGTTCAGCAGAGACCCATGCTCCTGAAGGGATCTCTGGATCTTATGGATCCACCAACAGAGACTTGAATTTTAATTTGGATCTCCTTAATTGAATGTTTTTCATGTAATGTAAATGAACTAAAGAGTAGAACAGCGACAAAATTTCAAATACTGTTACATCTAATATCTACTCTTAACAATTTGTTTAGCTCTTGAGCATACTGAAATTTTCTTCTCTTGAACAAAGATGGCAGAATCCAACTGTATGCGGGCACATTCCTTCTGTGGCTTTTCCATAGTGGGCTCCTCTGAGCCTGCCTTTCTCACGGGTCTTTTCTAAGCTCCTAGATACATCTGTCCTGGTAGATTTGGAGTTGCGGCTAACGGACCGCACAGCAGTTTCTAATGTGTAATAGATGGAAGCACTTTGTGCTCCAGGTGATTTCCTCTATCGTCCCCTCCCTACCTCTGCATTTTGATCAGAAAGCTCCATTTCAAAATTACAAATGAGAGAAACCTGATTCTTTTCCTGTGACAGGAGCCAGGTACTGCCGTGGCTTCACTTCCTCTGTAACTCAAAACCACCCCGTCATTGTCAGCCTCAGTTCAGGAGTCTTGCACTTGGGTGTAGGCTGAATAGCCGAAACCTAAGAAGGCTGTAAATTTAATAGTTTTGGGAAATGCACATGACAGTTTATAACAGAAAACTCATCCCATCAGACGTGTTTCACCATGTTTCCTTGGGAGTCAGGAAG
This sequence comes from Otolemur garnettii, assembly GCF_000181295.1. Classification (NCBI taxonomy): domain Eukaryota; kingdom Metazoa; phylum Chordata; class Mammalia; order Primates; family Galagidae; genus Otolemur; species Otolemur garnettii. The sequence goes on from NW_003852629.1 coordinate 766,001, forward strand.
CTGAACATTTCAGCATTCAGCATTTTTGTTTGTTAATAAGTACTTGTGAGTTAATCCATACCACGCCCAGTGAGTTAGGGTGGTGTTTGCCTGGAGAGGCAGGTCATTTGCCCAAGGCTGCATGGTAAGACAGGTATGGTGACTGGAACTAGGATTTAGACTTCTCCAGTGGGACCAGTGGCGAGCTGTGGAACATTAGTCCTAAGTTTAAATCTGCCAATAACGTTCATTCAGGTCTATGATCTTAAAAAATTAAAATCTAGAATAGAGCAAGCTACAAACTTGGAGACAAGGTCTCACTTGCTGAGGCTAGATTGCCATGGCATCAGCCTAGCTCACAGCAGCCTCAAACTGTTGGGCTCAAGCAATCCTCTTGCTTCAGCTTCCTGAGTAGCTGGTACTACAGATGCCCACCACAATGCCCTGCTAAGTTTTCTATTTCTAGTAGAGATAGAGTCTTGCTCTTGCTTAGGTTACAAACTCTTAATAATGAGTGTTGGTAACAAATCAAAGTTCCAGAATCGTGTGCTGCAAGAGAAAAGTGACTGGTGAAGGATGCTAGAGACAGATTAATCTATTTTATAATGTATTTAAGCAATTACAAATATATTGTATATCTACGACCCATGCAACTGAGAGTCTAAGTATTTTTGACATTATTGTGGTATACTCTCTAGGATTTCTGAATAGTGAAGATTGTCCTTTTTTTCAGTAACTATTTTGTATCTGAATTGCCCAAAAGGCAGTCTCAGCTTGGAGAAGTGGAGAATGACACAGTCTGGAACCAGAATCCCTTCAAGGACAGGAAATAGGTCTCCATCAGCCACACCCACCGGCTTTCCCAGGCTGCTGGGCCCGCCCGGTGATTTGCATATCTGTAGCTGCAGCGCTAACGTTCATGCTCAGGCTCACTGGGCCTTGCCAAGCAACCCCTCAGTCCTTTCCATCTTATTGTCAGAGTCAGTGGAAAATAAGAGGCAGCCATTGTGTCTGAGCTGGGCATTGTTCTCCCCCAGGTGAAGCAGGCCTGTTTCTCAGCACCTCTTGGGCTCCTCCAGCCATAGTAAGCTTCTAAGGAACCGCTGGGCTGACTCAGAATAGCCTAAGGGTCACCTCAGATCACTTAAAACCTCCCTGTCTCTCTTACTTTCCCAAACGAAAACTTATAAGCAACCCCCACCCCCCTTTTTAGAACTCCACTTGGTACAGACCTGTTCTAAAAGATAAAGCAGAAATACAGCAGTGGCCCAGGCCCACATTGGGCAAAGAATTCCACTGACCGCAGAATAATACATGGCAGCAGAGGGAGAAAAAAATAAAGCCGAAAATGTTCCTTTACCTGTCAACAAAAAATATTGTTAAGGACGGCATAGGTATCAGTTGTTTATTGCCATTAAAATCTTCTGATTGGCGATAATTAATGTGAAGATATGAATCCTGATTATGATGGCAGAGGAGCAGGAACTTTTTGTACTTGAGTGTGTTTTTTCTGTGGTTTAGGAGTAGGTCAAATGAACGAAACGACACTGGCCTTCAAAAGTGCAAAGGGACTAGGAGAGCTTGTCGTAAAATATACCCAAGAAGAAAAGCAACTTTGAGAATTATTTGTTGTTTGGCCTTGTACCTTTTGCTCAGATGACTAACTGGCCCCAAGCCCATCTCCAGTAGACATGCTCCCACCATGTCTGGACTCATCAGAGAGCTTATCCCAAACCAGTTCACAGCTCAGTTCTGTACTATGGCATAGGATTGACAGGCTGGACTGCCGTGTCCTGCTAATGGACACATGCCTGCAGACCTCACATGCATGTCTGTGGGACACATTTATATTCTCATGGATGACATGGAGCATGGTAACACTTCCCCACCCTCAAGCAGATGCTGAAACCCACCAGAACTTAGCTAGCTGATTGTCAGTTGTGGCTAAATGTGTTAAATAATTAAGAAAATCACTGAGCCCAGAGATCCTGGGAGAGGGCCTGTGACTTGGTTGTCCTCAGCACCCTGTAAATTCAGCTTTCTGCAGCTGACCACCTCATCCAGAGCAGGAGCAGCTCAAACTAATGTTGTTTTGCTGTAAAGACAGACTATGTAAGCTTCTGAATTACTGCAAAAAAGAAAGAGGCTTGCACTGTTCAGGTAAATGACCCACATATCAACCTCCCCTGCATTGATGTGATCATATGCCACACCTCTTAAAGGTGCCACCAATGGTGACTAAAAATGATGGCATCAGTGACCTGAGAATGGCATCTTTCCACCAGTGTTTGCAAGCCAACTCACTTTCTTCTGAACTTGGACACTTGTTTGATGGCTAAATGCAGCTATTATTTTGCTTTGGGCCTTTCTACATTAAGGCTCCACTTAGGACAAATGCCATGGAGTCTTTGCATATTATTAAGGACACTTTTACAAGCTGTGCTAGGGTTATGCTAGACAGAGGGAGTAATAGGCATCATTGTTGTCCTTAAGCAGCAAACAATTGGCAAGTAATTTAATGTGCAACTGAAGGGTGTGATGGCAGTAGGTGTGAGGGAGAAAGAATGTAGTCAGGGTCCTGCTTCCAGGGTCTTCGCATGTTGCTGAGGTAGTGGACATAAATAACACAGAAATGCCTGCACTTTACAGACCTCAAGGCTTTTTATGCATGCATTATCACCACCCATGCTTACAGCTTTGAAACAGGCAAGTTTGTTGTGACTTTAGTGATTAAAGAAATGAAGGTTCAGTGATGCAAAGTTAGTGCGCAGCCAGGGGGATCTTCAGGCAGCTCTTTGGATTCTGGTCCACAGAATGTGGTCTTTTGACCCCATTGTGCCCCCAGCCAGGTACCTTCAACCACACAGTGTGGTGGCACCAGACAGCGGGAGTCAGGGTTTTCTCAAAGCCTTGCCTTCCTCATTTGTGAAGTTGGAATAACAACAATAATGGTGATGGAAATGTCTTCCTGGTAGTGTTGTGTGAGGGTTAGAAATAATGACTATGCAAAGTCTTCAGCGGCTGACACTGAATTGGCACTCACTGAATGATAACTTTGGAACCATGATCATTCGATGGATTTCAAAGAAGTGACATAGAATTCAGCCTCAGAGCTAAGCTGGATATTGTGGCCTATAAGGGCCATTCTTTAGAAACGAGGCTGGTGGCTGTCTTAAAACACAGGCAGTTCTCAGCTGAACAAAGCAAGCGGACAGGAGCCTGGGGGGCGGGGGTGGGGTAAAGCTTCTACAACACTGGTTCTCAACACTAGTGACCAGTGTAGCTAGCACTGGGCCTAGTGCACATCCAGATCTGGACAGAAATTGTTTTCAAAGTTTCATAAAACTCTTCCTCCAATATACTCCACTATTTTCCATTGTATTCTATTTCATTAGGATAAATAAATGTCATTCCCTTCTAAGCTCATTTCATGACCTATTAATAGTTGGAACCTAGTACTTTAAAAAGCTCTTGCTTTAAAACAAAGGTTCTTACCCCAGATCCATGGATGATGGGCTTTGTGGAAGGGAACAAGATCGTTCCCAACCCCTCTGAACTTGGATGCCTAATTATGTGTGAGTGTGTCTTTTTCTGGAAAGAGGGTCCCTAAATTTCCTCTGGTCCCCACAGCATCTATGTCTCCTTCTTTGATAAGGTAATAAGAAAGGAAGCCAGACAGATAGCTCTGACTTGACTGGGATAGCTTTAATGCCACTTTAGAAAAGGAAAACTGACAAAAGACCAGTCCCCAAAAAGGAAAAAGAGTCCTGCTCATCTCTCCACTGTTCCCTCCCCGACTGCGGCTGGTGGCTGTGCTTCTGTGCAGCCCTGCTCTGAAGCCTGAATGAGATGACACCTGCAGGGCTGCTCAGCACACTGGTACCGAACACACACAGTGACCACCATTGTGCCTGCTGTCCCTGCATGACGACGGTACCACGGACAATGCCGTCCCCATTGTATCTGTGCATTGCTTGAGTATGTGTTTGTTTTTGGTGCAATGAATTATTTGCCTCATTCATTAGCACAGAGGCTGATAGAAATTCAGGGCTATCTAATCTACCTCTGGGTCTCTCCCGCCTGTCTGGCTTCTGGAAGCTGGCCCCGGGACCTAAACAGTGTCCCTGCCAAGCCAATGCAGGTTCCTGAATGCCCAAGGTGTGCACACCCCTGCCAGGTGGCAGGCAGTGCCCAGGCTGTCACACCTGCCCCAGGGGGCTCAGGTCCCACACTCCTGTCCAACTTGCCCTTCTATGGAAAAAAACAAACCAAAATAAGACAAGCCCTGGAGAGCTGTCCTCACGTGTCCTTCCTTACAAGGAGGAAGTAGGGGTGAAAGGAAAAAGGTCTTCTGCATGAATTGCCCCTTTCAGGGACTCTGGGTCTCTGCCTTATTATTTTAAAAGTCCAACGTGTTTCCTTCTGCCATGATGCTCTGTCATGAATGCCAGGAGCCACTCTGGGCACCGTGTTAGTCACAGGAGACTGTGGGCTGGGCTCCCAGCTCCAGGGAGGAGTGCAGAGTGGCCCTGTGCAGGAACTGCATATTCTCCTCCAGAGCACAGTCTAAGAGGGTCTGGCAAGAAAGGTTTGCTGGTTATGTCAGCTCGCACCTGATAGAGACTAAAGATTTATGCCTACGGGGACTGTGCCAGTTTGTACCTAATTGGGGAGTTTATGTGTAGGTTTCCCACCAGAAAAAATGTATATTGTCTGTTCTGGGTTGGATCATGTCCTCCCTAAATTAGTACGCTGAAGCCCTGAGCCCCAGTGCCTCAGACTGTGACCGTGTTTGCAGACAGGTGATGAAGGTTAAAGGTCATACAAGTGGGCTCCAGTCCAATCTGGTGACCTTATAAAAAGGTGACTGGGACACACACAGACCCAGGGAAGACCTCTCGAGGGAGGAGACAGTGGGAGAGGAGAGAGAGGTGCCAAGGTAAACCAGTGTCGCTACCACCTCCCTCTCAGGCTACCAGAACCATGGGAGAAGACAGTTTTGCTATGGAAATTGCCCAGCCTGTGGTTGTTTGTGATGGCGGCCCTGCCCGACTAAGAAACAGTGTCTTTCGTGAATTCACAAAGTAACAGTTTACAAGTCTGGCCAACCATGTCAGAAAGGGAAGAAGTAAGAAATCGACATATGATGTGAAAAGTGGAATGATGCCGTGATTTGGAGGATGGCTCAGGCAGAAGTGCATCTGAGGAATCCTGAGCTGTGCACCTGGGCAAGCTCTTGCGTCTCTGTGCACCTGTTTACTTACATGTAAAGTCGAATAACGAGGACAGTGGTGGTGGCAATGGTGCTGGAGCCCCGCATCCATGACTCACCAGTTGACACCTCTGACACCGTCCTGCTCCTAATAGGCACAAAGCAGGATGCGCGCCCAACTCTGGGACCCGCTCCTTCCAGCTGTGTGGCCCTAATTGAACATCACCAAGGCTGCTTCCATTGCTCATTCTAATAAATGTTTATTTTTGTTTTTTGACACATAGTCTCACTATGTCACCCTGGTAGAGTGCCGTGGCATCACAGCTCACAGCATGTTCCAACTCTTGGGCTTAAGTGATTCTCTTGCCTCAGCCTCCCAAGTAGCTGGGACTGCAGATGCCTGCCACAATGCCTGGCTATTTTTTTGTTGCAGTTGTCATTGTTGTTTAGCTGGCCTGGGCTGGGTTCGAACCCACCAGTGTGGGTATATGTGGCTAGTGCCATAACCACTGTGCTATGGGTGCTAAGCCTCTAATAAATGTTTATATGACAAACCATTCTCTGCCAGAGCATTGTGACATCTTGAGTTGTATATATCACAACATTTGGGGAGAAGGGGGTTGTCCACTCTGTGTTCCTGTCAACAAACTCATGTAAATGGCGATGACTTGGGGGAACGTCTTTCCAGATGATTCCCTTAAAAAATGGCATCCCTGCCAAGAAACACAGGTGCCTGGATGCCCAAAGTGTGGTCCCTGTTAAAAAAGGAGAGGAAAAAAACCAAACTTCTGCTTTTAAGCAGTGAAAAGTGACTGCAGTAAATCTGTTTGGGTATCATCATGTTTGACTTTAAGAAAATGGCTAAGCTATGGGCAAGGTAATTCAAGAAGATATAAATGGCTGCATTATAATAAGCAGACACCTATTTTAAGCATGATCTATGTTTTGGAGAAAATTCATTACAATAAGTCTTACAATACCAACCTCTTCAATGAATTTTTCATGTCTGCATACCAAGATATATATAAAACGATCGTAATCATATACCTTTGGGGCAATGCTGAGCGCCAGCTGTTTCAGGGATGATTTATAGGTTGCCATGCTCAAGGTTAATAATCAGGAGAAACAGGTTACAGTATGCAATGTATTTATGTCAGGTTAGAAGTTCAGTTAGTGGAGATAGCATGTTATAAGGAAGCACATACGTTTAATTATTTTCTAACCACCCCACACACACATTTCTCTGCAATAAACTAAAAATAAATAATCTTTTACATAGAGAAACCTCTGTGCTAAGTGTACCTTCTGGTTACTGTTGGCTTTATTTAAAGGGAAACCATGGCTAGGAATTATTAGCTGTACATATGAAAACACAGCTTGACGGTGCTTAAACATCTGTGCAATGGGCGTACACAGAAAGAGTGATGGAGCTTTCTAAACATTGGGGTAATTATGCCCTATTGAATTGTAGCATTTTGCTGCTGGCAGGATCTCTAACAGAAGATTTTCAGAGATGGGACACATGTGAGCCATGAGTCTACCTCCAAAAGGACTAACATTGGTGACAAAATTATTGCATCAGTTTCATAAAAACCTCAGAAATATTGCCTTTTAAAATTGAGGCAAAAATTGTTATTGTTGATCTATGAAACTTTTTTTTTAGAATAAAGAGTTTTTTTTTGGTTTTTTCCAGCAGATGGTTTGGCTCACTTACCTGCTCACTCATCACCATTGGTCTATACCTACCATGTCCTGGTCCTGTTTCATGTCTTTTTTTTTTTTTTTTTTCTTTTATCCCGGGTTTAGTTCCTCAGCCTCCAGAAGCCAGAGTTCTAGTGTAGACACGTGTTTATTTTTGCTTGTATTTTTTTCAAGATGTGTGTTGTTTCTGTGCATTATTAATGTAAGTGGTACTTTATGTATCCCATTCTACATTTTTAACTTTTGTGAGTTTCTCTTATTTTTACAGCTTTTTGGAACTCTAACTGGCATGTATTATGCTGAAAGGTTCAAATGAGTTTTAACTCCTGTGAAGCTGTCACAACCATCAGGACAGCCAACTTCTCCATCTCTCCCGAAAATTTCCTGGTATCTCTCGTCACTGCTCCCTCCCACCCTCCCCAGCCCCTCATGCCAGCAAAACCACTGAACTGCTTCTGGTCACTGTAGATTAGTTGGCAATTTCTCAAATTTTACATAAATGGAATTACGTGGTACCTACTCACTTTTCGTTTGAATTCCTTCAGAAAGCACACATTTTTTGAGATTTGTCCATGTTATAACAATAGTTCACTGTGTTTTGTAGCGGAGGAGTATCCACTGCATGGATAAACCAGTTTACCTAGTCACCTACTGATAGGCATTTGGGTTATGTCGGCTTTCTGGCTATTACAAATAAAGCTGCCAAGAACACCCATGTACTTGTTTTTTAATAGAAATATTCCTTGTTTCTTTTAGATAAATGAATGGGAATGGAAAATCTGGATTATGTGGTAAGTTTATGTTTAACTTTTTAAGAAAGTGCCAGGTTTTCCTTCCAAAGCAGTGTCAGTGTCATTGTGATACTTTCCTCCCGGAAATGTCTGTGTGTTCTAGCTCCTTCCTGTCCTCATCAGCACTTGGTATGGCCAGGGCTTTTCATTTTAGACACTCTAATGGGCACATGGTGGCACTTTATTATGGTTTTAATTTCCACTTTCTGAATGACTAATGAAGTTGTTGAGGATCTATCTTTTCATGTGTTTATTTGCCATCTTTATTTCTTTTTTGTTGATATGTCTGTTCAAAATCTTCTGCCCATTTCTGGGGGAGAGTGTATTTTTTATAATTAAGTTTTGAGAGTTATTTTTATAAGTGGGACACAAGTGCTTTATCAGGTATATACTATAATTTGCAAATCTTTTCCCCTATATCTATGAATTATTTTTCTACTCTTTTAACAGGGGTTTTTTTTTTTTTTTTTTATTGTGTGGGATTCATTGAGGATACAACGAATTAGGTTACCCTGACTAACCTTGTTAGATAAAGTCCCCTTTATAATCGTGTCCCACCCCCAAGAGGTGTGCCAAACACTGTGACCCCTGTCCCCCTCCTTCTTCCCCTCTCCCTGCTCCCTCATTCCCCTACCGCCCATTGTATTAGTTCATCTTCGGCCTTCATATTAGAATTGAATTAATAGTGTTTTTTCGGTTTTGGGGGGGTTTTGTGTGTGTGTGTGTGTGTTTTTAACTCTTTTTTTTCTTAGTTATTATTTTAAAACGTTCACATTCTACTCTTAGAAAGATTCACTTGTACCCTTGTAAGATAAACCTCAGAAGTGATCCCTCCAATCCCCCTCCCTCCA